>NC_138771.1:412655976-412945976 GCF_965119305.1 Pelophylax lessonae | reverse complement strand
ATGAGAGGCTTCTCATAGGGCAGTGGAGGAAGACAAATTAGGGGACACATCCCAGCTTGTAACTACCCCAGAAGGCAGATTGTGCCGGAAACGATACTGGGAGTGGGTATAAGGTTGGGGGAAGTGCATGACCCGGTGTCTTTGGCGGGAGCAGAGTCCCAGGAAGGAGAGTGCAGCTGTCTCTCCTCCTGTCTGAGGAAGAGGATGTCTCTGGGTGTCGCCTGAGAATCCAGAGATTGCTGAATTGAGCTGAGGGGGATCCGGTGTGCCGAGAACCAGTGGAGAGAGAGAGGGGTCCAGTCCCAGGAAAGCCTACACAGGTCCTGAGTACTGAGGATTGCCCCTGGGGTCTGCCTGAAGTCAGAGGGGACCACTCCGGAAGAGGTTCTGGGATCCAGTGCCAGCTAGCTGTAAAGGGGGTACCTAGGTTGAGGACCCTAAAGTTACAGAGGGGGGTACATAGTCAGTGAGCCCCGAAGAGTTCAAGGTTAAAGGGGGCACCTGCAATTGGGCCCTGAATTGTGCAGAGTGTCAGTTGAGAGTTGCAGCCATACTGGATTTCACAACAGTTTACCTCAAGCCAGTGCAAGGCCGGAGGGAGTAGTCAGTGACTCTGCAGTGAAGACAGCGTCAGAAGCTCTTTATTCTACAGTCCTGGATTTACTAGACTCAAAGTCAGGGATCTAGCACTTATTCCAAGTTACAGTGTGTTACAAAGCATCAGTGAGCGTTGGCTAGTGTCGGCTGGCGTCAAGGCAGCGTTAACAGACATTTTCTGGATAAAGTCCCAAGTTGTACTTAGTTGAGCCTAAAGGAGTGTCCCACTCATTCCCTTCTCCCATTCCCTTAAATAAAATAAAAACCACAAAACAAAGATGCCGGAGTTATCAATGTCTCAGTTCTCACACCCAGGGTCGCAGCTCACATGGGCTAGAGAGGTAACCGGTAACGATGGCAGGCCCACATCAGGCCAAAGGCCTGGAAAACCTGCTACATTCGCTCTCCACAGGTTCTCGGCACACCAGATCCCCCTCAGCTCAACATCGTATCAGTGTGTTTAGTAATGAGAATTGAATTGTTCTTTCTAAAATGTGTGTCTGTCCGGAATCAGACTGAAATGCTATAGATTGTAGTGTTAACCATGCTGCAGATTTTTTTTGTAAATACTTTATATATATAAATATAAGCTCAAAATGTCGGGCGCAACATCTTGCCGAAAACGTACAGTGGCTACAAATGTCGGGCGCACACACACATATATATATATATATATATATACACACAAATATATATATATATATATATATATATATATATATATATATAGAGAGAGAGAGAGAGTAGTGTTAACCATGCTGCAGATTTTTTTTTGAAAATCCTTTATATATTTATATAAGCTCCAAAAGTCTGGGAAAACAGCTTGCCGAAAACTCCAACTATGTACTGTAAAGCGGCTCCAATTGTCGGGCGCATGCGCAGTTGAGTTTAAACTTCTTGCCGAGATATCCAACTCTCGTGCACAGTCTTCGCCGCTGTGCACGGGCATGGACTCTCGCGGCCAGGCATTGCATTGCAAGTTGTATTGGAAGTCTCCTAGCCGCTCGTACTCGCGGCGGAAGTGACGTCGGAGGTTGAATTATTCGGCAAGTTGAAAAAATCGGCAGTACACCGGGTGGGGCCATAACACGAGGGACAGCTACAGGGGGTGGAACCGAGGGCGGGGTCGGCAGAAGCACAGCAGACTAAGTGGAAAAAGGGGAGAGAGAGAGAAGAGGGGATCAGAAGCAAATAAATCTCCCTCAGACTGTTATTAGTAATAAAAAACACTATTCTGTACTACAATACATATATATATACATACAACAGTATGGCGGTTGTTGTATACTTGGTTTGGTCTGTGAGTATATGAATTACAGTTCATCCATATATATTGAGGAGTATGTCAAAAGGCTTGAGAGAGCCCACAGGTAATTAAGCAGTGAGGTTGTAGGTATATGGTAGGGTACTACGTTGGTTACAAAGTAGAAACTATGCACATGAAGTAGTAAATGCATGTATCTTATTGTACACAGATATGAGTAAATCTGTGTTGTATTGTGCACAGATATAAATAATAGATGAATAAGAAAAAATTAATAGTGATAAAACCTGAAGCCAGGAACCTCTAGTGGTCTGGGAGCAGCAGGCCTGGTTGGTACAAACAGAGCAATGGGCAACCAATACAAATATACGTAATATATTACATGGACATGTACATAATCAAAATCTTTCAATAATATATCATTGAACGTATGGTTTGAGTGGATGAGCTGAGATGGGGGGAGGGGGGGGGGAAGAGGGGGAAAGAAGGGGGTGGGGGCCAGAGAAGGAAGGAGGGTATGGGGAAGGTGTGGGTTTTTTGTTCCCAGCCTCCTGAGGAGAACCCTTCCAAGAAGGGTCTAAAGCTGAGGGAGTCATTGAGTCCTGGGGGTGAGGTGGCGTTGAGTTCTACTATCCACCGTGTTTCACGTTGTAGGAGTACTTTGTTCCAGTCCCCCCCTCTTTTATTAGGGTGTATCCTGTCCAGAATTACGAATCGGATTGCTGGGAAATGGCCATTGTGAAAGTCCCTTACATGTCTACCTAGGGGGAGATCGGGATTTGCCGTCTTCATGCTTAGTATGTAGGCTCTGTTGTGGAATTCTAGTTTGGTTTTGCCTACATACAGTAGTATCCACCGCATGGGCAGAGCAAAAGGTATACCACACCGGTGGTTTTGCAGTTGGCATAATGGCGTGGTTTGTATTTCTTGCCGTTAGGTAGAACGATGTTAGGGGTGATACACATGTATTGACAGTATGGGCATCCTCCGCAACGGAAGGTCCCTAGTCTCTTACAGGGATCTCGTCTAGATTCCCCTGTGTATTCACTGTGGACTAGCATATCTTTCAGTGATTTAGTTTTTCTGAAGGTTATTGCTGGGTGTTGTTGTATGTGTGGGTTGAGAGTGGGATCAATTGTCAGGAGGTGCCAGTATTTGTTGATAATTTTCTTTACTGTGGCATGCTGTTTTGTATATTTGGTAATAATGCGGATGGTGTCCGCTTTCCGCGTTATTGGTTGCTTATGTGGTTTTGGGAATAGTAGGTCAGCTCTGTTTTTTGTGGCAGCACGTTTGAAGGCTTTTTTAAGACAGGTATTTGTGTAGCCCCGTATGCGGAGTCTGTCTCTTAGTTTGTTGGCTTCCGTTTTGAAGGTCTCATTGTTCGAACAGTTTCTGCGAATTCTCAGATACTGACTGTATGGAATGGATTTGAGAAGGGGGACTGGGTGTGAACTAGTGGCATGCAGAATGGTGTTCCCAGCTGTGGGTTTGAGGTAAATGGAGCTGGTAAGTAGGCCAATGTCGTCTTTTTCGATGGTCACATCGAGAAAATTCATTGTTTGTTGATGACAGGTCATAGTAAACGATAAATTGAAATCGTTTTTATTCATGCATGTTATGCAGTCATCTAGTAGATTCTGAGATCCAGTCCATATGATGAACACATCATCAATGTATCTGTGCCAGGAGAGAATGTGGTCTGTGAAGGGAGTCAATGTGGGATCAAGCAGAAAAGAACGTTCCCACTCCCCCAGGTACAAGTTGGCATAGGATGGGGCACAGCCAGTCCCCATTGCCACGCCCTGTACCTGGAGGTAGTGGGAGCCGTTAAAGGAGAAGGCGTTGTGGGTAAGGATGTACTCCAGGGCTTGGATCAGAAACTCGTAGAATGGGGTGGGTGTGGGGTTGGATTGTTGGAGGACCCGTTGGATGGCTGATATGCCTTGTACATGTGGTATGGAGCTATATAAAGCTTCAACATCCACTTCTACTAGTAATGCCTCCGGGGGTATGACAAGGCCTTCGGTGATTTGCAACAAGTGAATGGTGTCTTTCACGTATGATGAAAGGTCTTCTACATATGGTCTGAGTTTCTCATCAATGAGTTTGCTTAGATTCTCGGAAATACTACCTCTGCCTGATACGATGGGTCTTCCTGGCGGATTTTCTAAGTTTTTATGTACCTTAGGTAGGCTATAAAATGTAGGGATTTTGGGGTGACTTGTACGGATGAATTCCCAACACTGTTTATCTATTATGTTGTGATAATAGGCAGAGTCTACTAGTAAGTAGAACTCCTGATGGTATTTATCGATGGTCGATTTGGGGATAGGTCTGTACCAGTCATTGTTTTGTAAATTTTTATTACACATAGATGTGTATTGGTTGTTGTGCATGATTACAATGTTACCCCCCTTATCGGAGGGTTTAATGGTAATTTCCGATTGTTGTAATAGGGTTTCCAGTGCTTGTTTCTCTAGAGGTGAGAAGTTAGAGCCGGATGTGGGTGCTTTGAGTTTCTTAATGTCTTGGATGGTCATAGTCAGGAAGGCATTGAGGTTGGGATTAAGGGAAGGAGAGGGGAACTTGTCTGATTTTTTCTTGAGTGTCGTTGTGTTTGTTGAACTTGTTGGTAATAGATCGACATGCGTATTGAGAAGGGATTCTAAGTCGATCTTGTCTATAAGGTCCAGACCCTCTTGTTCCTCCAATAAGGAGATGAGTGTGTCTAGAGCTGCATTTTCAGCAGGTTTATTTTCTTTGGGTTTAGTATAGAATCTTTTTAATAGCAATTTTCTGGAGAAAATCTGAAGGTCTTTAATTACCTCGAAGTTGTCGGTTTTGGATTCTGGGCAAAAACTTAAACCCTTAGTGAGAAGGTTCAGTTGATCCTCTGATAGGGGATAATCAGAGAGGTTGATAATGTTGAGGGGATTGGTCGTAGGTTCTGAAGGGGGTATGTGTCATGTTTGTGATGATGTCTTGGGGAGTGTGGAAAGTGATCCTTCTAGTTCATTAGAAGGTGTAATCGGGGGTGCTGTAGTGCTCGTGTTCTTGAAAATGGGTGCTGTGATTGGTCTGGTAGTGCCGTTGCGTATGGTACCTGTATTGCGTAAGGAGGACGTTCCTGTTGGTGCGCGTGCAAGTGGTTGTGAAGGGGCGTGCGATTCAGTGATGTGTTTCTTGAATAGTTGGTCGTCGTTGTCTTGGGGGGTCCTCTTCGTTTTTTGTTTCCTTGTTCCGTGCGACTGCTGTGAGGATGAAGAAATAGAGGAGGCAATTGAGGAATCTGAGCCGTAGAAATATTTTTTATCTCTGGTGTTACGTGTCTGAGGGGTTTTATTCTGCCATCTGTAGGCTTTTTGTTCGGCAAATGCTGTTTTATCTCTCCAAAATTTTCTCTCTTTTGTGGAGATGGTCTCTTTTACTATATGGTCTAAGTGGAGTTTAATGTTCTCCTCTTGTTCCTTATAGTTAGCAAGTTGTTGGAAGGGGGTAAGTTTCTCATAGACACTATTGATTTCTAATTCCAAGGAAACAATGCATCTACGGTATTCCTCAAAGAGTAGCTGCATCATTGTCTTGGTACATTGTTGTAAGTTTTGTTCCCATTTTCTTTTAAATGTCTCATCAAGGTTGTCCAAAGTGGGGAAGATTTGGATGCATAAACCAAAAGGATTAATGTTTTCTATGATGTATTGTTCGAAGCTATCGATGTGGAGTTTTTGTTTGAACTTTTTTTCAACTATTTTTTTAAGTTGTGTGAATAGCGAAATCATTTCGGATTCCCTTGCTCCTTTTTTGCTTTGTTCCTTGTAGGATGTCATGAGTTTGGCAAAATCCTGCTCTTTGAACATGTTTAACTGTGACACCTTAGATCTGTGTTAGATCTATTTTAATAATTTTTGTTAATAAAATGATTTAATTTTACTCAATTGTGGAAGTGTGTTTGCCGCTAAAGTCCCACACCCTAGGGGGACCCCCCATTCTGCTTGTTCAGTTCACAGGGATGTTGGCAACTCACTTCCAGGCTTTCATATAGCTGAGGTATACAAATTCCTCCTAAGGAGGGCAAGGACCCTTCCCAGTGCAGTAGTTATCGGCCTATTTCGCTGTTGAACATGAATCTTAAGATATTTACAAAGGTTTTGGCCAACCGCTTAGGTCTGCACATGCCGCACTTGGTACATTTGGATCAAGTGGGGTTTATACCTTCCAGGGACAATACCTCTAAGGTGTTGAACCTAATCCACGTAGCTAAGACGTCCCGGAGGCGGTGCATGCTGCTTAATACAGATGCTGAAAAAGGCATTCGATCGCGTCCATTGGCGATTCATGAAGTCCACCCTGCGTTCTCTAGGTCTTGGTGATACTATGTTGTCCTGGATAGGTCACATTTACTCTGCTATTTTCACTCACTAACCCTATGATTTTGGCTTCTAACCTCCTGAAGGAACTAAAGCAGTATGGTCAATGTTCTAATTTGAAGATCAACTTCCATAAATCAGAGGCATTGGGGGTGGAAATACCGATGCCACTGTTGACCCACCTCGATGTTGCCGTTTCGGTGGACTTCGACGGCGCTCATGTACTTAGGAACCCAGATCTCCCCTGAGATTTAAGAGCTGAACTTCCCCCCTCTTCTAGCTACTAT
Organism: Pelophylax lessonae; assembly: GCF_965119305.1. Taxonomy (NCBI): domain Eukaryota; kingdom Metazoa; phylum Chordata; class Amphibia; order Anura; family Ranidae; genus Pelophylax; species Pelophylax lessonae. Next base: position 412,939,458 of record NC_138771.1, on the reverse strand, counting down.
TCGTAAGCTCCTGATTAGGGGTGATCAGACTTTTCAAAAGTTCGGTTCGGCCAGAACATCCGAACTTCCCGAAAGTTCGGCCCGGATTTCAGAACCCCATTGAAATCAATGGGACCCGAACTTCGGTAATCAAAAAACACAATTTTGAAGCCCTAAAACCCAATAAATGCCCCTAAAAAGTGCCTAGGGTTCTGGGTCATACCCCAGGGACTATTAATCACACAAAAAAAGTTCTTAAAAAGTGTAATTTTTGATAGAGAGCCAATTAGGATGGAATTTGATAGAGAGTCTAGGATGGAAAGGGACCTGGGGGTACTGGTAGACAACAGGCTTGGCAGTGGCATGCAATGCCAAGCCGCTGCAAGCAAAGCCAACAGAATAATGGGATGTATAAAAAAGGGTATTCACTCCAGAAATCAAGAGATTATTCTCCCGCTCTACAAGACTCTGGTCCGGCCACATTTGGAGTATGCTGTCCAGTTCTGGGCACCGGTCCTCAGGAAGGATGTGCTGGAATTGGAAAGAGTCCAGAGAAGGGCAACAAAAATAATTAGGGGAATGGAGGACATCAGTTATGAGGAAAGACTACAAGCACTGAACTTATTCTCTCTGGAGAAGAGACGAGGGGGGATATGATATCAATGTACAAATACTGTACTGGCGACCCTAGCATAAGGAACAAACTATTCAGAGAGAGGAGATACAATAAGACACGTGGCCACTCAGGCGGATTAACCTTAAAATGCGTAAGGGGTTCTTCACTGTAAGAGTGGTAAGGATGTGGAATTGTCTTCCACAAGCAGTCGTATCAGCTGGGAGCATTGATAGTTTCAAAAAACTATTAGATGGGCACCTTGGAGACCACAACATACAGGGGTACACAATGTACGGTTAAAAGCAAACACACACACATCATAGGTTGAACTGGATGGACTGATGTCTTTTTTCAACCTCACTAGCTATGTAACTATGTAACTATGTAATTGAAAAAATTAAAAAAAAAAATTCTTTGGATTTAGAATCTGGGGGGTCTAAAAGGTGTACCTGTGAAGTTTCAGCTCTGTAGCATGTCCAGAACCATAAAAAAAGATTGTTTGTATTTTGTCATTTATAGAACAGGTTAGTGGCTTCTCGCTTTTCACACCTTGCCGGTTTAGTAGCAAGCGTTTTTTTGGGCATTTTTTGGGGTATTTTCAGGCAGGCAAAACATCTGAACTTGTGTATACGGGTATATATACCACTATACATAAGTTCAGATGTTTTGCCTGCCTCCAAAGAACCCAAAAAAATGCCCAAAAAAACGCCTGCTACTAAACCGGCAAGGTGTGAAAAGCGAGAAGCCACTAACCTGTTCTATAACTGACCTAATACAAACAATCCTTTTTTTTTATGGTTCTGGACATACTACAGAGCTGAAACTTCACAGGTACACCTTTTAGACCCCCTACACACAAAATCACACAAAAATAAGTTCTTAAAAATTGTCATTTTTGATACAGAGCCAATTATTGAAAAAATTAAAAAAAAAAAAAAATATTTGGATTTAGTATCTGGGGGGGTCTAAAAAGTGTACCTGTGAAGTTTCAGCTCTGTAACATGTCCAGAACCATAAAAAAAGATTGTTTGTATTTTGTCACTTACAAAACAGGTTAGTGGCTTCTCACTTTTCACACATTGCCGGTTTAGTAGCAAGCGTTTTTTGGGGTTCTTTGGAGGCAGGAAAAACATCTGAACTTGTGTATAGTGGTATATATACCACTATACACAAGTTCAGATGTTTTGCCTGCCTCCAAAGAACCCCAAAAATGCCCAAAAAAACGCTAGCGTCAAAAAAAAAAAAAAAACGCCCAGGTGTGTTGTTGCAGGCATTTTTTTGGGGTTTTTGGAGGCAGGCAAAACATCTGAACTTGTGTATAGTGGTATATATATATACACACATACTTATATGTATATACACACCTAGACATATATAGGTGTGAAAGGAGCAGAAAAAAAGACTTGCGCTAATGAAATAATTAACACCAATATAGTTAGCTCCTATCACACCTATATATGTCTAAGTGTGAAATACATATAAGTATGTGTGTATATATACCACTATACACAAGTTCAGATGTTTTGCCCGCCTCCAAAAACCCCCAAAAAATGCCTGCAAAAACACACCTGGGCGTTTTTTTTTTTTGATGTAAGCGTTTTTTTGGGCATTTTTTGGGGTTCTTTGGAGGCAGGCAAAACATCTGAACTTGTGTATAGTGGTATATATATCTTTTTTTTTTAATGGTTCTGGACATGCTACAGAGCTGAAACTTCACAGGTACACTTTTTAGACCCCCCAGATACTAAATCCAAAGAATTTTTTTTTAAATTTTTTTTAATTTTTTTTTTCAATAATTGGCTCTCTATCAAAAATGACAATTTTTTAAGAAGTTTTTTTTTGTGTGATTTTGTGTCTGGGGGGTCTAAAAGGTGTACCTATGAAGTTTTCAGCTCTGTAGCATGTCCAGAACCATTAAAAAAAAAAAAAAAAGATTGTTTGCATTAGGTCAGTTATAGAACAGGTTAGTGGCTTCTCGCTTTTCACACCTTGCCGGTTTAGTAGCAGGCGTTTTTTTGGGCATTTTTTTGGGTTCTTTGGAGGCAGGCAAAACATCTGAACTTGTGTATAGTGGTATATATACCACTATACACAAGTTCAGATGTTTTGCCTGCCTCCAAAGAACCCCAAAAAATGCCCAAAAAAACGCTAGCGTAAAAAAAAAGCCGCCCAGGTGTGTTGTTGCAGGCATTTTTTTGGGGTTTTTGGAGGCAGGCAAAAACATCTGAACTTGTGTATAGTGGTATATATACACACATACTTATATGTATATTACACTTAGACATATATAGGTGTGATAGGAGCATAACTATATTGGTGTTAATTATTTCATTAGCGTTGTAGTTAGTAGTTTTTTCTGCTCATTTCACACCTATATATGTCTAGGTATATATATATATATATATACATACATGGGTGTGTATATATACCCCCCTATACACATGTTCAGATGTCATGCCTGACTCCAAACATGTGCTCAAAAGATCCCTATGGACGTCTGCAGCCAAAAAGAATGCTGACGGGGGCGAAGCCATATTACTGCAGCGAAAGTGACACAAGAGAAAATAGCTTTTCTCTATAGCGGTCACCCTGATATGGAAGGGTTATGTCACCCTGCCATAGCAGTCACTGTCAGTTAACCCTACACTACACTACGGTCCCCTTACACTTAACACTTTCCCTACAGAAACTGAATAAATTAAAGCTAACTAAAGTGTAAAAGAGCACCCTAACTACACTAGATATCCCTTTCCTCACACTAAAAATTGCTAAATGACACTTTGTAACACATTGTAACAGAAGTAACAGAACAGCATTCCACTCTCTTCCATGTCCCGTATAAGAATGCTAGGAATTTGGCGGGGGCTATCTTATATACTGGGGGGCGTATTCACTAATGATTGGTCTATGGACCCCCTAGTCACTCCAATCACATTCCTAGCATTCTCCTGCCCCCTCAATTGGCTTTTGCTAATGGTTCTGGTCCAATCATGGGCTTTTAAAGCCCATTTCCTGTCCCATTGCATTTTGGTCGGTTCTGGTTGCCGAATTCTGAACTTTTTGGGCAAAAAGTTCTAAATTCGGCCGAACCTCAAACAGCCAATGTTCGGGTCGAACCGATGGTCAATTGACGAACTGCCCGGGATCCACGCCATTTAAGGGCGCTGCACAAGCGTCCTGGTATGGCGGCGGTTCCCCATCCGGGGAGGATTTGTGTGACGAGTGATCCAGCTCAATATGGGGTAAGCAGAGAATTTTATCCTCACTATCTGCAATGCAGGTCCAATAATCATAGATTCTAAGTATACTCCTGTTCAAGGACTGGTGAGCATGTTTTAACCCTCAATGCCCCCAATACAACCGCATGATTGTTCCTGTGGTCTTATCTAAAATTCTTTAAGGTATACATAGACATCCGCTAGAGGATACAATAGATCAGTATGTACACATACACTATTTCTTTTTGGAAAATATGATTTAAACATACGATTGAATCCAAGGCGTTTGCATGGCAATTTAATATATGGGGAGTGAACTACCCTGTATATCCTCGTATGGAGATATAGTTACTGCACACGTGGTGAACGTCCTGATACTCATATGTCTATTAACACACATATCTATGTAGTGTGGTATAGATGCATACAAAAACATCTTGTCCCCTAGCGGTACTAATCTATGTATACCTAACCTTTTGGGTTAGTGGCTTTCTCAACCTTTTTTTTCCTCCCTCTACAATACAATCTAATGAAGGGTGTCTTCGTCACAAAAAGCTATGCTTACCCACCTTTTACCTTAACACACATTGGGTGCTTATAGACGCTAATCATAACGGATAAATAGTAAACATAATATAATCTATGTACTCTCTACATCCTACTCAGACATAAACATAGGTTGTGACTAACCTCACACCTACGTGAATACTGGTTCCCCAACATATGAGCTCTGCGATCACTTCACAGTCCTCCTCGTTATACTATCAGAGAAGTTTGAAATATATGATGTACAGGTATGCATATACATTATATATATATATTCTTTTATGTTGATTTATGCATATCTTCATAATGCCCTGCTACCTGAATATACGGCTTGGGTCCCCACATGCATTCCTAGTGGCTGCCCCCTGGCGCTCCCACGAACCCCCTAGGGCTTCAGAAGTAATATAAATATTGGAATGTTTTTTCTACATTGATACTATATGCTACATACAACTTTATCCATACCATGTATATCCATAGACAATGTTTTCAATTATGGAATGTGTATAAAAGTTATATACTGTTTTTTTGAATATACTTATATTTTTATACAGACAAGCCAAATAGTACGCTCCAGACGAAGCTTTCAACAGAAAAGCGAAACATGTTTAGCAAATTGCAAAAGTAATGTACGATACATATTTATTATAAATCTCAGCTGACCCTGTTGACCGGTGTTCCGTGAAAAAACCATACCCGTGAGAAAACCATACCCTCGTCACTTCCGGTTCAGCTACGGAGGGTATGGATTTCTCACGGTAGTTAAACTTGCGGCGCTTACATTAAAACAGCTTATCTGCAACATAAATCATCTCCGCTCTTCGCCCTGTCACTGCCCTCATCTCCGGTAATAAATATAAAAGCGGATCACGGAGCCGCGATCGCCGTCACATTTACATCTCATACTCCCGCCGCCGCTTTTATATTTATTACCGGAGATGAGGGAAGTTGCAGCGATAGCAGAGGAGATGATTTATGTTGCAGCCGAAGTGTTTTAATGTACCCGCCGCAAGTATTACATTAGACACAGTGCCGTGAGAATTTCATGCCCACCGAGCATGCGCACTTGTCAAATTCTTTCATGATCATTTACGTATCCGTGGCTCTGAGCATGCGCACTGCTGCGCTGCTCAGCTGTTTCAGACCGGAAGTGACGGCGGTATGGTTTCTCCACGGGGTATGGTTTTTTAACGTTACACCGGCACCTTGATTATTGAGGTATCCGTCAGCAGGATTCTCCTGTGTTGAAGCAATTCTAATGGATCTATGTAAATTGTAAAACTGTCTTGTACATGTATGTTTCTATGCTATATTGAGGTCCAATACCTCTTGAGTTATTGTATCTTACGTTGTTGACCAATGCATTGGTCCTATTTTCAATGTAGATCATTTATCTGCTTGCAACAATAGACGTTTTTAATGATTTTTGTTTAATAAAAATTTATTTTTACAAATTTTAGTGCCCGAAATCCTTGTCTCCCAACCCTTCCATTTGTCAATTTGGAGGTTTGGCCCTTCCAGATGTGGTGAAACACTATCAGGTGGTACACCTTAGCCGCTTATTGGGTTGGCGCAGACATTTTGCGGGTAAGCTTTGGGTGCATTTTGAATGGAAGCAATCTGCTGCCTCCCTTGGCAGGGCACCATGGGTTGCTGGGGAATTCTTGCACCCTATCACCCCACAGTTGGGGTGATGTTGGCTACCGTTCACCCACTCTTATTCCATTCTACAATCTCTATGCCGACGTCCCCACTTTATCCCATTCTAGGTAATCCAGCTTTTTCGCCAGGCGCCGCAGACCCAGCCTTCCACATGTTGGAGACCCGGGGCATCTTCCCGCCGCAGACCCAGCCTTCCGCAGGTTGGAGACCCGGGGCATCTTCCAGGCCTCCTACTTCATTAGAGGGGACCAATGGCCATCAATAGAAGACTTGATGGCGATAGGTGGCCTTTTTTCGCCTGGGGTTTTGGCAAGTGGCCCAACTCCATCATTTTTTGCACTCTTTGCCAGTTTTTGCCACTTTGCCTTTCGAGGAGTATTGCGCGGGCAGTGGCAGTCTTCCCAATCCCCTGTCCAAATCATATAGTTTGTTGATTACTCCGGCGGATGACTATGCGTTTGCCTTGCCTGGGGAAATGGGAACAGGATCTGCAACTGCATCTGGCCCCTGCTCAACAGTTGAAGATCTGTACTCTGGCCCTAAAAATCCTTACTTGTACAAAATTACAGGAAACTAATTACAAAATTCTTACTCGGTGGTATAGAGTTCACTCCCTCCTACATAAATTCTTTCCGGACACGTCGGATGTATGTTGGCGATGTCAAGATGTCAAGAGGAGGTGGGAACCATGTTGCATATTTTCTGGTCGTGTCCTCGCCTTGAGACCTTCTGAAAAGATGTCCGGGTCTCATGGGGGAACTTACGGACCGTGACCTCCCTGACACCCCAGACTTTTACCTTCTACACTTGTCTACCATGCTGATTTACAAATGCAAGAAATCAATCCTCCCTCATGTGCTTTGTGCAGCTAAATCATGCATCCCGATGTTTTGGAAAACGACTCGGGCCCCCACTATTAAAGATTGCATGCGTAAGATGGAGGAAATTACCGGATGGAAGATCTTACCCTTACGGCGCAGCACAGAATGGAGCGTTATGAGAAGATCTGGGGTTACTGGAATGTCTTCGTCTTGTCTGACAAGGGGAAGTCCCTGATGTGTGCCTAGAGACATGGCCTGTGTGGCTCGTGGTATCGCCCATGTCGAGGTCTCCCCATGCCCCCTTTGCCCCCCACCCCCTTTTTTTTTTTTTACTCCTCTCTGTTTCTTTCTCTCTTTGTCTTCCCTCTTATTTTCTGTCCTGCGCTCTGACTTCCTTTCTCTTGTGTCTCTGACACCTTGAAAAGGCTTGGTAGTGACAGTTGGGAAAGTTTTGCTACCCTGCCGATATTTCTATGCAATTTAAGGTGCCTTACTCTGATGTATTCTGGACGCGGTTTGAGGGCTTTCCCCCGGACGTGGGGGCTGGTCCTACGGTTTTCTATTGCACTTATTTGAACACTGTCTTGATTATATATTTTGTATTGATGGTATTTACACCTTGAGATTGTTGTACCTTTCCGACAAATGTGTACTTATTTTTACTTTTCCACTGTTCTGCTTTTCTAAATAAAATATTTGAAAAAAAAAATAAATAAATAAACAAATCAGTGCTGCAGCTGAATGGCATACCTGCAAAGCAAACAATGGTTAACAATAAAACACAGTAACAGTACAGTAAAACAGTAGAATGACATACCTGCAAACCAAACAATGGTTACAAAATTAAAAACACAGTAACAATAAGACATTACAGTATAGCATAAAATACAGTAAAACAGTAAGAACAATAAAACGTCAACTATGTTTGTTTGTTGTTTTTTTTTTTTATTCTTTTATTGTAACTATAAATGTTCTAGGTTAGGGTCTCTCAAAATGTGATAGCCATCTAACATCTTTTGAGGCCCTGTGTGAAAGTGTGCCCTAGACTGTGCTGTGCTGTACCCTATACTAATACGCCACTAGTGTGTGGTAGCAATGAAAACAGTTACCAATGCAGAGACCAGGTTCGCCAGGACAGGAGGGACAAAAATAGCAGGTGTCACGCCTATATCCATGCTTGCTACAGACACTGCATCTTTTTTTAAGAGCTTTTTGCTTAGGGGTACCAGGGAGGACATCTGGAAAAGGCCTCTCATGCAGCTGGCTCACTGCATGTTGATTGTGAAATTGGGCCACTGCACCTTCTGGATACTTCCTGACGCTTTGTATAGTACATAAGTGTTGAAAAGAGCCATTTGGAATAAGTATACAGACACTTTTTTTGTACCAGCATCTGGTCTTACAGGCAACTAAGTATGGCCCCATCATCTGGTCGTTGAAGTCCATCCCTCCCATTTTTTGGTTGTAGCCATGGACACAGAGGGGCTTCTCAAGAACACCAGGGTTGTAATTTGGACTGCCGTATCTGCGTGAATGGAAGACAGAACGAAAATGTTCAGTTTGTCCTTCCACCTCACTGCAGGCAATTCCTTGCACCTCAAGCAGGTTCTCTCCCCCTGACTAATTGGGGCATTTAAAAATCATTGGGGGGAAGCCCCGACGATTAGATAGCAGGGTGCCACATATGCCTATTTCTAATTGAAAGAGGTGTCTAAAAAGTGGCACAAGTCCAACAAGAAATTGTCCACGTATAAATGGTCCCAAACAATCTTGCCGCTGCTCCCTATATAGTCTGGGCAGTTGGGGGGCTCCAAAAAACAATAAGGTGTGACCACCTTTCTCCTGTGCTTGGTATCCAAACCCCCTGACCACACTCCTCACAGGACTCGCACCTGGCTTCTCAGATGGCTAAGGTCTTGCTGCCCATAACGGACTGGGGTAGTCCACCGATACTGGAGGCAAAGAAAACAAAGAAAGGGCACACCGACCTAGCGCATTATCCTCAATAACAGGCTTTATTTGTGTAACATTTAAAAATGGCTACTCACAGACATAGATGAAAATGTATCATATCGAGCTAGATTGCTCAAAAGTCCGGGTTAGTCCATGTAATCGTCCATAACAGATGAGATGACGGCTGACGCGTTTATGGTCCAGGCCATATCCCTATCCATAAATGGTGATTATCTTTCTCCTCCCTATATTGTCCTCATCACCCAGTAGATTTTGCAGCTCAGGAAGGGGGGGGGGGAATCCATATCGGTAGCAAAGGAGGGGAGACAGGGAGGACTTGGGAACCGATGTGTTCCACGGGGGCCGGTGATCGGTCACAAGACAACGGTACACAATGACCAATCGGTTCCCAAGTCCTCCCTGTCTCCCCTCCTTTGCTACCGATATGGATCCCCCCCCCCCTTCCTGAGCTGCAAAATCTACTGGGTGATGAGGACAATATGGGGAGGGGAAAGATAATCACCATTTATGGATAGGGATATGGCCCGGACCACACCTGATGCCACAGTATAGTGAGGATCTGCAAAGGAAATCAAGGGGGAGACTATGGATCAGGTAACATACTAGCTGCCCTCCATTGTCAGTCTGAAGAGAACATACAATGCCCTGGTGTGTATTGATCAATTTGTCTTTTCCGTTTTGATATTAGCTTTTATTGGTTTTTATTGGATTTTATCCATATGTTTTTATATATACGTATCTATTTTCTTTGTATTGCACTTTATCTGCATGATTGATTTATGCTACTCTATGCTACCCCATTGGAGGATTATCATCAATGGTGTCACGAGAGGGAGGGATGTGGGGCTCTGGCCACTCCCCCGGGGGAGGGGATTCTCGCACCTGAGGGAGGGGGCTTGATCACCACATTACTACTTTAACCAAGGAGTTAGCCATGAGACAGTGGCTCTGAGGAAGAGGCTTGGCCTCAGAACGTGTCAGCCGTCATCTCATCTGTTATGGACGATTACATGGACTAACCCGGACTTTTGAGCAATCTAGCTCGATATGATACATTTTCATCTATGTCTGTGAGTAGCCATTTTTAAATGTTACACAAATAAAGCCTGTTATTGAGGATAATGCGCTAGGTCGGAGCGCCCTTTCTTTGTTTTCTTTGCCTACAGTTGGGGGGCTCCATGCTGCTATCTTTTCCCTCGTAAACCAGGAAAGTACATGCATAGCCTGTTGCCCTGTCACAGAGCTTATACATCTTAAACCCCATATCTGAAAAACTTGCTAAGGAGAAAATGTTTGAAAGGAAGGTGACCAGAAAACGTAATCAGGTACTCATCAACACAGACATCTTGTTAGAAGATAAACAAAGCTGCAAATTTTTGGTTGAAGTGGTTTACGAGGGGTTGAATTTTGTGGAGCCAGTCATATCCAGGGTCACTCTGAGGAAGACAGAGTTCATTGTCGCTAAAGTGCATGAACTGCAATATTTGATCGTATCTAGCCCTGGCCATGGCAGCAGAAAACACGGGCATATGATTAATTTGGTCAGTGGACCAATATGACTGCAACTCACTCTTTTTAGTAATGCCCATGTTGAGGGATAGGCCTAGAAAGGTCTTAAACCTCCGGAACCGTGATAGGTTTGCAGCCAAATTTTCTGCCAAGGGTCAATTTGGGTTTGCGGGGATAAATTGATTAGCATGCAAATTGCTTTAGTCCACAATAGATCTGTACAGATCTTCAGTGAAAAACACCTCAAAAAAAAATCAAGAGGTGTAAAATCTGCTGTTTCCACCTGAATTCTGTGTTGGCCAGTGAATGGGGAAAGTACGGGCGCTTCAGAATATGTGGGATGCCAATAAGGATTTGCAAGCTCATCAGAAAGGGCACTATGGGCTCTATGGGCCTGCATTTGAATACTTGGTGGCTGTGAGCAACTACTTGTGCTAGCCACCGCACCAGCTTGGACTGAACTTTTGGGACTCGCCACATCACCAAGTGATACTACACTTCTGGTTTGTCTACGAACAGGGTGTACTAGGCCGCTGGTGCTCACCAGTTCACTAGAAGGTAGAGCGGGACTAGTACTGAAACTCTGCTGCATACGAGAATTATGCGGTTGTTGCACCTCAGCAACAGAAGAATGGGGTTGGATACACCTGACCTTAGCAGGGATCTCTACTCCATCATCAGAGCTATCTGTCAGGGTGTCGCTGCTCTCTACCGGTTTGTATACTGAACCTGATTCTGACAGTGAGGATTCTCCATCGCTCTCATCTGTCATGCTCAGTATCCTGTAGGCCTTTTTGGCCCCTAATTTTACAGGTACCTCGTGTAACTCACAGGTAAAAAAGCAACTGGTGGTGTGAACTCCTACAAAAAAAATTAAATGCTGGTGCTAGCAGAGCTCCGGCCTGACTCTGCTAACGCTGTGGTTTTGTGTGCTGTGTATTGGAAGTGACAGTGATCTATTGATACTGCACTTGTTTGGGAGGGATGGGCAGAGGGACTAAATGCAGGTACTGACAGGTGTCAGGGCTGATCCTGCCAACGCTGCATTTTTGGGAACACTATACTATTGGGGACGTTAGAATAGTTCTGATGTGATCAAAGATATTAATCTGTTCAGACACTATACTAGTAATGGAGGTATATAGTGTGTGTTAGTGTTACTGGAAATCAAAGGATTAAAATCTGATGCTGTCTGGGATTGACGCTAACTGATGCTGATGCTGAAACTTACTGGCTGACACTAATACAGTGATCAGAAAAAAAGATCTGTACACTTTACTAATGACACTGTGACAACGAGTGAAAGGGTTTACTGGCGATCAGGGGGTTAAAACTAAGGATGAGCCAAACACCCCTCCCCTACCCGGGTTCGGTTTGCACCAAAACACTGCAAACAGGGGAAAAGTTATTAGAACATATGAACTCCATTGAAGTCTACGGGACTCGAACATGAAAAATCAAAAGTCCTCATTTTAAAGGCTTAAATGCAAGTTATTGCCCAAAAAAAGTGTATGTGGGTCTGGGTACTAACCTGGGGAACATGTACCAATGTAAAACATTTTTTTTAAAACAATCATTTTTACAGGAGCAGTGATTTTAATGATGCTTAACCACTTTCAGACCGGAGGATTTGGCTGCTCAAAGACTATGCCCTATTTTACGATTCGGCACTGCGTGATTTTAACTGACAATTGCGCGGTCGTGCGACACTGTACCCAAACTAAATTGACGGCCTTTTTTTCCCACAAACAGAGTTTTCTTTTGGTGGTATTTGATCACCTGTGCGATTTTTATTTTTTGCGCTATAAACAAAAAAATTAGCGACAATTTTGAAAAAATAACAATATTTTTCAATTTGTTTTATATGCAATTCTCAAAAAAAAATGTAAAAATCTAAATTTTTTTACATTTTAGACAAATTTGTTTTCTGCTACATATTTTTGGTAAAAAAAAATCTCAATAAGCGTATTTTGATTGGTTTGCGCAAAAGTTATTGCGTTTACTAACTACAGGGAAAGATTATGTCATTTTTTTTTAACTAGTAATGGCGGCGAACTGTGATTTTTTTTTGCCGACAGATCGGACCCCTAACTGACATTTTTGACACTTTTGGGGGTATCAGTGACATTACTACAGTAAACGGTGCTGCAAATATGCACTGTTACTATAAAAATGACACTGGCAGGGAAGGGGTTAACTTTACTGGTGATCAAGGGGTTAAGTGTGTCCTTAGGGGCGTGATTCTAACTGTCAGAGGGCATGGCTTGTGAAGTAATCACAGAGACATGCGATCCTATACAGCAGGATCACATAGCCTCTGTCATTACTTCAGGGAGAATGACAGATGGCTGTGTTTACATCAGCTGTCTGTCTTTCTCCCTCTGCTGCGGGAGATTGTGAGTGACCGGCGGCCATCGGAGCCGCTGGTCACACGCGCTGGCTCCCCAGGTAATGAGCTGGGACGGGAGCGCTCCAGCGGCGGCGAGCGCTCGCCCCCTACGGCCTCCTGAGCGAGCGACGTAGTACTATGTCTCTTTGCCCAGGAACGGCTGCCTGCCCCAGTAAAACTGTGGCGGGCAGTCGTTATGTGGTTAAAGTGAAACAATGAAAATTAAAAACTCCTTTAAATATCGTGCCTGGTGGGTCCCCTTAATGTGCCTGTAAAGTGGCGCATTTGTGCGATGTATGTAGCCTGCTGCAGCAATACTGACACTAAAGGAAAAAACATAATTTAAACTTGCTCACGGCTGTAATGTATTGTTGGCTCCCGGCAACACAGATAAAAAAAATGAAAAAAAAAACTGCATGGGGCCCCCCCCAAAATCCATACCAGACCCTTATTCGAGCAAGCAGCCTGGCTGGACAGGATAAGGGGGGGGGGGCACTTGCCTTCAACATGAGGAGGGTGCTTTGGGGCGCCCCCCAAAGCAACTTTTCCCCACAAGGGCCTCTTCCTGGACAACCCCGGGCTGTGGTTGTCGGGGTCTGTGGGTGGGGGGCTTATCAGAATCTGGAAGCTCCCTTTAACAAGGGGGCCCCCAAATCCCCCCCCCCACGTGAATGTATATTGGGTACATTGTACCCCTACCCATTCACCAAAAACGTGTACAAAAAAATAAATACAAAAGCCAGTTTTTGACAAGTCCTTTATTATTTATTAATAAAATAAAAAAATAGTGTCCCCCGATGTAAATCTATCGTCAATCACGTCGCTCCACCGCTGCACCTGAAAAATAGAAAAAAGAAATGCTCCCGCCTCTTCAGACGCCTCCAGCGTAATGAGCTGCTTGAGCTGTGACAGCTCTTTTATAGGAGAGGGGTGGGGACGCCACCTGGTGGCACCGCCCCTTCTGACATGATGTCAGTAATTTATTCACTGCACCTGAGCAGTGCATTATGGGGCGCTTGTGGCGTCAGATTCCTATAAAAGAGCTGAAAACTCAAACAGCTCATTACGCAGGAGGCGTCAGAAGAGGAAGGAGCTTCTTTTTTTTTCATTTCAAGTCATGAGCTACTAGCCAGGCTTTAAGAGTTACTCGCCACTTGTTGCCCCACCCAAACCCTACCCTGCTCTGCCCCTAAACACACAGCATGCCCCCTTTCAATGCAGAGTGACTACAGCGTGCCCCCTTTCAATGCAGAGTGACCACAGCGTGCCCCCTTTCAATGCAGAGTGCCCACATAGTGCTCCCTTTCAATGCAGAGTGCCCACAGCATGCCCCCTTAAATGCAGAGTGACTACAGCATGCCCCCTTTTAATGCAGAGTGCCCACAGCGTGCCCCCTTAAATGCAGAGTGACCACAGCGTGCAGAGAGACCAGCGTGCACTTACCTGATGCAGCGGCAGCTTCTCCTCAATCCTCCGCATCTCCCGAGTCCTCCTCCTCCTTAGCCAATGGCAATTGTTCACCTTTCGGCCAATCAGGAAACGGGTCTCGGACCCGCTTCCTGATTAGCCAGGAGGAGGATCAGGTGGAGGATCCGTGTGACAATAGTGAATATTAGGGGCTTGGCTACACAACGTACCGGAAGGATTGGTAGGGTGAGCAGAGGTGTCTCCTCGGTTCCAGCGGTACACTACACTGCGGCAGCAGGATCTGAGTGAGCACCTTTATCCCCGCTTATGACATTCTTTTATGTGTTTTTACAAGGATTGTTCCATGTGAGTGTAAACATTGGAAGCTGAGATTTCATTAAAAGGTCTTTCAGACGCTATTGCACTAGTGGTATCTTCTCTTTCTTTTCATGCTTTGAGCGGAAGGAAGGCTATCTAGGCATCGGTAATCTACCAGCCAGTGTACTATTGATCTAAGGTGGAACATCCAAGTGTCTTTTGCTCATTCCATGAGAGTGGAAGGCATTAAGTAGGGGTGAGTGACTTGGCAAAGGGGTGTGGAACACAGAGGTGGTGGACCTTTTTTTGGTGTTTCTTTTATCTTGAAGTCACTGGAATCTCACCGGACTATCTATACTTATCACTATGGATTTTCAGTTTAGTTCATGAACTTTTTTGGACTATTTTTCATATTTATATACAAATATATTTTTGGTGGTAGTCTTTTTGAATTTTATTGTTCACCTATTTGATTATTTGATTGATCACTTATACACATGTCACTGTTTTGGATGATATATGTGCGCAGCTAAGAGTTTATATCATTTTGTACTGTTATTTTTCAATTAATTCGCTTCATTCGCTATTGTCACACAATGGGTGAGCTCAGGGCGCACTGCTCTGCGCCCCGGGTCCACCCTTTTCTAAATAAGAATGCATGCTGCGATGTGAACGGCGGCAGCAGGCACTAATACATTCCCCATACAGCACAGCCCTTACTCGCCATCCTCATCATTCCACTCGCAAAATGCGAGCAGGTGAGTGGGTTTTTTGAGGGCTGCTAAAGGATTCATTTCCACTTACCCTGTGAAGAGACAGGATCCAGGACATTGGCACAGGTCTCCTACTTAGCTCTTATAAAGTACTGGCTGTCCATCCTGCTCCACTGGGATGTGGTCCCTGTGTCCACATGCTAAATGCATTATCTATTATGGAACCCCTCTGCTGGTCTCTGGGGTGGCATATTAGGTGTAAATCACTCTTAATGGGGTAGCAGTGCAATATCATGGCTGGAGTGAACACTTGCCCTTATATTACAGAGAAACTAAAGTTCCTTTTGGATGAGGCACTGCACTCTTGCTTAAAAGAATTGGGTGAACGGTTTGGACCGAGCATGAGTTTGGGCCTAACATTGGCTGTTCACCCATTCGACGAACCCCTGAATTATCAGGGCATTCGACCGTTTGTTCGCCATGGCACAGTGCATTGGAAGCCCTAATTGGCTGAAACATTGAAAGCTTTGCCCAATCAGAGCACAGAGCACTGTCAGAGCCATGATTGGAGAAAGTAATAATAACTATATCCAATAATGACTCATTACTCTTAGTCCTGCCCCACACTATAAAAATATTCTGGAGGAAAGGACAACAGCGCTATCCAACGATACATAGTCTACAATATAACGCAGTCTGTCTTTGTAAAAAACCTTGGAAAATGTATTTGAAAAGCATAGTAATGAATAAAACATTAAAAAATAATTCCAAACCAGATCTGCTGGCGTTGCTGAGAGGTCACAAGATGACAGAGCCGCTGGGTGTACCAAACTATGTAGATGTTGACATCAGAGGACCAGGCAGGAGGGAGATGGAATCTGATATACCAAGAACATACTGGACCAGCCGGTGAGGGTAGCATGGCTTCCGCCCACCCGATATGCAGCTGCTTACATCGGAGCAGTGTAGTCCAGGACGTGGAACCGCCAACCGGAGGTGATGACAGCGGAAGCCACTAATCGGAAGTGACGTCAGCAAGCGCTTTGTCAAAGTCCTTATTTTTTAATGTTTTGTTCATCACTATGCTTTTCAAATAAACTTTCCAAGGTTTTTTACAAAGACAGACTGCGTTATATTGTAGACTATGTACCGCTGGATAGCGCTGTTGTCCCTTCCTTCATGTACTGACTTATGCTGGTTCAGCATTGTTTAGCAGCAGCACCATACGGTAATTTTATTTCTGGGAGTGAGAGACATCACAGGTTAGCGCTGGAAGTCTCTTTGGTGTTTGGTCTATAAAAATATTCTCCCCATAGCGCCCATTTGCAGTGTGATATTGGCATGGAGAGAGAAAGAACAGCGCTCTGTTCACTGCTACTAGCGTTAGTGTATTATAGTGTGCTATTGGGATTCTTTTGTCAGTGTAGAATATCAGTTTAGTGTGAATCTAGTGATAGTGCAGTATGAGCGTAGTTTGACTATTCATTTCTACTTTAGTGTCACTTTAGTGTAAATCTAGTGATAGTGCAGCATGAGTGTAGTTTGACCATTCATTTTTATTTTAGTGTCAGTTTATTTTGTCAGGGCAGGTTTCCTGCAGTATGTTTCAGTGTGTAACTGCACCCTTAACGCAGTAGATTTCAGTGCGTTACTGCACGTTTAACACAGTATACTTCAGCGCTTTACTGCACTTTAAAGCATAACTCCACTTTTGCTGAGAGAAACCCATTCCCCTCTGGGTGATCTATGTACATTACAAGGATTTTAACAAACTTTGTTGCAAAGTCCTACCTTTTGTTATTCTGAAGAATGAAGAATGATTGTTTGTTCTTCTGTGCCTCTGTGCGGAGTGGGTTAAATGGGAGTTGGTTCATAATTATCTATCAGCTGTGGCAGCTGCAGGGCTCTAATGAGGAAATCTGCTGGGCCTGCATCCCTTTAGACTTGCTCCTATTGGGTGTATCTAACCAAAAGGACATTTTTATTGCAGGGGATGCCAGAAATATGACTTGTATCTTAAGCAGACTTTTGGGAAAATTGGTGAGCCAATCACACAAGCAGGAAATTATGTTTCTGGGGTGTGGTCAGCACACATTCTGTGTAGAGAACAGCTCCAGGTAGCCATATTGCTTTACAATTTCAGAAAATTACAACAGCTGCAGATTGAAAAGGAAAGGCAATTTTTAACCACTTTACTACCAGTCACGTAACCTCTACGTCGGCTGACTTTGAGTGGTTATACCGGGATGATGCCTCTAGCTAGAGGCATCATCCCGGTACCGTTGTTTGAAGCCGACGGTCGGCTTTCCGTCGGTAACGATCGATGCGGCTCGGGAGCCGCTCGATCGTTACCCGGGGGGGCGGGAGGGGACGACCCCCCCTCCCGCCGCCTTCCGCGGCTTTGCTCGGGGCTACCGTCCCACCGGGAGCCCCGAGCACCCAGCCGGCACGTCCGCCGGCTGGATGGAGTCCCGATGAATGCCGGAAACGGCATCGATCGGGTCTCCGATGACGTAACCCGGAGGCGGCGTCCATGACGTCACGTCCGGGTTACTGTGCTGCAAAAGGCGGCAGATTTGAAAAACGGCTGTATGCAAAAATGCCGTTTTCTGCGTTTTGCATACAGGGAAGTGTAGTGGAGGGGTCTAGGGTCTTTTAGACCCTCGATCCCTCCATAAAGTGTACCTGTCACGACATATTGCTGTCACCAGGGATGTTTACATTGCTTGTGACAGCAATAAAAGTGATCAGATTTTTTTTTTTTTTAAAAACCTGTAATAAAGTTTAAAAAAAAAGAAAAAATAAATAGGAAAAAAAAAAAAAAAAAAATTTAGCCGTCCCCGTCACCGTTAGCTCGCGCACAAAAAAAAACGTATACGCAAGTCGAGCCGCAAATGAAATCGCTGTTCAAACCACACATGTGAGGTATCGCCGCGATCGCCAGAGCGTGGGCAATAATTAAAAAAAAAGAGCTACACTCTAACTCTAAACTGGTAACCGTTAAATAAATTTAAAGCGTCGCAGATTGAGATCTCTATTGACTGTAGTTTGTCGCCATCCCACGGGGGGGCGCAATTTTAAACCGTAACATGTTTGGTATCTATTTACTCGGCGTGACATCATCTTTCACAATATACAAAAAAAATGGGCTAACTTTACTGTTTAGTATTTTTTAAATGCAGTGAAATGTGATTTTTCAAATTTTTTCCAAAAAAATGGCGTTTTAAAGACCGCTGCGCAAATACCGCGTGACAAAAAATTTTGCAATGACCGACATTTTATTCTCCAGAGTCTTTGCTAAAAAAATATATATAATGTTTGGGGGTTCTAAGTAGTTTTCTAGGAAAAAATACTGGTTTTAACTTGTGAACAAAAAGTGTCCGAAATAGGGCTGGGGCTAAAGTGGTTAATAATATTCAATTACAATATGATTTGTGTTGCAATTGTATTCGCTATATTGTTTTTCCTTTATCCCCCCCCCCCCACAAAAGTGGAGTTGCCCTTTAACGCTGTATATTTCAGTGCATTGCTGCACGTTTAACATGGTATATTTCAGTATGTTATTGCATGTTTAACAAAGTATATTTCAGTGTATTAGTGCACCTTTTGCAAATAAGTATATTTCAGTGTGTTACTGCGTGTTTAATGCAGTCTATTTCAGTGCGTTACTGCACGTTTAAAGCTGTATAGTTCAGTGAATTACTGCACATTTATTGCAGTATATTTCAGTGCGTTAGCGTTCATTTAGCACAGTATATTGCAGTGCGCCAGTGCAGTTTTGTCAGCGTCAGTGGAGTGTGTCTGCATGATGAGTGTAAAGTCCATATGCATTGCTTAAAACAAATGAAAGTCAGACCGTAAGTGTTAATAAAAGGAAGAGAAGAGACCCCAGGACCAACTTCAGTTTGAGATTGCAGCACACCACACCACAGTGTAAAATCCAATGTCCTTACCAGAAGAAAAGATAAAACAGGCATGTAAGCAGGATCAAGCACCAGGCGGATAGCTCCACACCCTGACAACACCGATGGGGAAACTTGCATCAATCACTTTTCAAACACATCCGATCTTCGAGTTCACTATGCTCCCACTCATAGGGATGTTACCGCCAATACAAAAATAAAACAGCACATAGTGAAGCCCGTAGGGATTGTTAAAACGATTTATTAGGAATGTACTTACACAGGTAGTTCAAAAATATGTGTCAAAATTTGAAAAACAGGAAATGCTGTGGCTCCTAGCATGCTTGTATCTCCGCGTTTCATCCAACAGGACATCGTCAGAGGTGCAATGCCTCTGACGATGATTAATTTAGTTGATTCAGATCTTGGTTCTGAGGTTGAGGAAGGTAGGAACATAAGCCTACAGCGAAGAGGAAAGAACACTGGTAAACGACAACTTGGCAGTCTATTGCCAAGTTGTCTCCAGTAATAATAAGGATGGAGGGGACGATGATAATGATAAGGTCACTGACACGACTTTGGTGCCGGATAGAGCAGAGGTCGAAAGTGAGGGTGAGGCACAACCCCAAAGATGCAGCCATCATGGAAGAGTAGAGAGAATCCACCCTATTTTAACAGATTGTGGAGCTGTTATCTCCCAGCCCACTTCCCCCAGCCCAGCTGTTTCTGACTTTTTTACAACATGTGCAGCTGATCACACTATTGCAATTTGAAAATTTTGCCTCAAGCACATCAAGAGTGGCAAAAACACCAGCCATTTAGCTTCCCACCTATCAGCCCATTTGTAAGAGAACCTGAAAGCCACACAAAAGGGACACAATTCTGATCCTCCTCACTCCTCACCGTTCAAGTTTACCCCCGCTATACCTCATGACCTTTCAGCAGTCTCCACTGACAGGGATGATGGTATAGGGCAGGGTGTCCCAGTTCCTTGCAGCACGTCTGCCAGTAGCACACCACCAGCTTATACTCTAGCGGGCAAATTTCTCTGCCCCATCCTCTGTAGCGCAAAATAAAAATACGATCACTGCCACCCACTTGCCCAGCATCTAAATTCAAGCTTGTCAAAGCTGCTGGCTTTACAACTCCTGCCTTTCCGTCTGTTGGATTCTGCCCCCTTTCATGATTTTGTTCTGTACCACAATGGCAGGTTTCCAGTCACTATTTATTTTCATTTAAGGCCATTCCATCTTTCTACCATCACGTGGAAGGCAATGTTGTGGCATCATTGGGCAAGGTAGTCAGCCAAAGAGCTTTTTGAAGTACTTTTGGAAGAAGCCTCAGTTAGGAGGGTTTCTAAGTTGGCAGCTCTAGAGTATAAAGAACACTAAAAGTTCTTCCAGGCAGACAGAGTTATTCTGCCCCAATGCTAGATTCTATTACAAAAGTGGCTTTAAGATTCCATTTAAGTCAAGAAAGTATGTTACCTTCTTTTTATCTGGAAAATGAATAAAAAGTTAGTCCTTTGGACGTCAGGGTGACACTGAAGATGTATATCCATGCTACCCCGACTTTCAGGTCATCCGATTGCCTGTTTGTGGTTCCCAGAGGTTCACACAAGGGGGCCAAAGCTTCGAGCAGAGTGATTGCTTCTTGGATTGTGAAAGTGATCTCCCTCTCATATATGGATAGGGGGTTAGGCAGATACCTGTAGAGACTCAGAGAAGTCAATATGCAAGGCGGCAACGTGGTCATCCATACATACCTTTTTTTCCCATTATCGCATAGATCCATAATTTTTGAAAACTGGTAATCTTGGCAAAATTGTTATCTCATTAACCTGAGGCCATAATTAACCCTATTTTGTTTCCGCATTATCTTATCATGGTTAGCTAGTTCGTTTCCAGTAGTAGGCTAACATAGAGCTGTCAGGAAAACGGAAAATTTAATATCAAGTTCTTACTGCAATTTTCCTTTTCTGACAAGCTCCTAGTCAGCACAGACTCCCGCCAGGGTGCATAAATGGAGCATACCCAGTGGTAGGCTGGCATGGAGCTCGTCAGGAAAGGAAAATCGCGGTACGTTTTTATATTCAACTTTCTGTTTACATGCTGCTGGCACCACTCTGGAGACCGCTAGCCAGTATAAGAGGTGGAGTGAAGCTGGTATCACTCTGTGTGGGACAGGAGCCAGTACTTTAGAGGAGGCATCTGTTTATGCGGCTCTTGCTTCCCACTACATCTCCAACTTTACAAGATGTCCCTCTGCATTGTACTCTGTATGATGCTCTGGGATGGTGGGTCAGCAAGCCCAGACCACGATCTACAGGTTGCTGACCCCTGATCTAAGGTGTACAGTATTTAACTCACCACATAGCAATGCTTTAAAAAAGATGTGGTACTTGATGTTTCAAAGGAAAATAAGAGCACTAGGAGCCTGCTTTATTTTACCGGAAGTAAAAACAGCATGGCGCCACCAAAAGTTTATGAACATCCACCTAAAGCAGATGATGTTAATCTAGAACTTGGTAAAACAACTGCCTCATCTATAGTAGCTGTGCATTATAGGCTGTCCTTATGTCTGCACTGAAGGCATGTTAAAGGATAAGTTCACCTTTGGAACATGTTACATGTTCCACCTAATTTTATGGTGGAACAAGTAACATGTTGTAGTATCTACAGCCTCTTCCTCATCCCTGTGACAGTGGGTGGGGGATCCTCTCCAGGCACCCACTGTCACAATTTGTAAATAGCACAGCTGTGCGGGGCTCCAGGCACATGGCTGCATCTTTTATTCACACTTTCCTGTGAATAATTGCCTTAAAGTATGTTCAGCCACAATTGTAGTTCTCAATGAACTGAGAAGGCACTGGTGAGCGCTCTCGTAGTCCATTGATCTTCTTGCTATCAAGTAACTGCCTGCCTGTATGAAGTATGGGCAGACAGCTATGCTGAGATTTTTACCTGCAAATAAATGTGCATTTATTATTGTTTTTAAAAAGGTGAACCTATCCTTTAGCTTAATATAATGCAATTGTCATTTAGTCAATTAGTGTCCCATCTCTGTGACCCAGGAGGGAAGCAAATGACAGCCTGAGCTAAGATAAAGTGATGCTAGTCATCATTAAACCCAGAAATCCAGAATGAGTTGACATAATTCATTACATTTTAATAAAAAGGGCACCTGGAGGGTTTATTTCTAAAAGAATTTGTCAGGAGGAAAAGAGTGTAAAATGTGGACCGATGTGGGGTTGCTGAGAGCTTGAGCCGTCCACTCCCCGCCCCTCCACAGCTCAGCACTCCAATGAGCGAAGGGGGAGCATAGCAGGGAGCTGCTGATTGACAGTCAGCAGCTTTCTACTTGAGGAGCTGTGAGAACCAAGCATTTGGTGGTGTTCCATCGCTTAGTTCTCAGTGCAGAGGCACAGGGGGACAGATGCAGCATCGGACCAATTCTACATCCACCTAGGTAAGTATATTTTTAAAAATAGCCCAAACCCCATACTTCTCTTTTAAATTATATTGAAGCTGGAAAAATGGAAACCCACAGCATCTTTTAATCAAAATGTGCACTTTGGAGCTATAAGAAAGCCAGCAATAGCTTCTAGCTATTTCTGCCATGTATATACCCTAACTTTATTTCCTTAATAAAAGAAGAATTTCCTTTTTAAACCAGCAGCTAAAATGAAAAGCAGTAAATGTGAAAGTGTGTACAGGTCAAACTGAGTCATGTTGTAATAAAGGTGAAAACTTCCAATTTATGTTGGTGGAGGTGCCTACACCTGGTGTTAGATTTAATTCCAGATGCCCTTTCTTTCATGCACAAGATTTATCTAAGCACAATTTCTGCTGGAAGCAAAAAATGTAATCACTGTGTTACTAAGTGCTGCTTGTGCGCCACCAACTCATTTTTCAATGTATTATTCAGAGAAAAAGAAATCTAAAATTGTTTTTCATGCCCTTGAATTATGTGCTGTTTCCTTTTGGATAAATATATATCTGCCCTAGCTTAATATTAAGCAGTCTCCCTGGTAGGATGTGGAATGTAAACAGTACCAATCAGGTTAGTCTACCTTGGCTGTTTTCACCTTTTGGAACATGCTACATGTTCCACCCTTATTTAAGGCTCTGTCCACATAACCACATGATTCATTCAGGGCCGGACTGGCCTATCGGGATAGCGGGAGATCTCCCGGTGGGCCGCCGGCCCTGGGGCCGCTTTGAGACAAGGCCGCCAGCAGCGCCGCTTTAAGCATTGGCGGCTGCTGCATTGATTGGGGCCGGTCGCCGCTGATTATGGTTGGCCGCTGCAGGCCTGCACTGCCCTGCCCCCCGCTGGGCTCCGTCTCTTCTACGTCAGCCGCTGTGAGCGGCGTGACGTCACGAGGCGGCTGCCCCTGCGCGGCGGATCGCCGGGCGGTGCTGGTGCGGTGCATGAGCTGAGGGGAGCTGACTGGCTGTGGCTGGCGCGGCTGCTAAGGAATGTCTGTCACGGCGCCGACAAGGATGGTCCCTCTTCCTGTGAAACAGACAAGACGTCATGCTCCACATGTCATGTGATCGCAGGTGAGGGGGCTTACTGAGGGGTCTGTCTGTACTGGGAGGGGGCTTACTAAGGGGTCTGTAGTGGGAGGGGCTTACTAAGGGGTCTGTAGTGGGAGGGGGCTTACTAAGGGGTCTGTAGTGGGAGGGGGGCTTACTAAGGGGTCTGTAGTGGGAGGGGGGCTTACTAAGGGGTCTGTAGTGGGAGGGGGGCTTACTAAGGGGTCTGTAGTGGGAGGAGCTTACTAAGGGGTCTGTAGTGGGAGGGGGGGCTTACTGAGGGGTCTGTAGTGGGAGGGGGCTTACTGAGGGGTCTGTAGTGGGAGGGGGCTTACTGAGGGGTCTGTACTGGGAGGGGGGCTTACTGATGGGTCTGTACTGGTAGGGGGGCTTACTAAGGGGTCTGTACTGGGAGGGGGCTTACTAAGGGGTCTGTCTGTACTGGGAGGGGGCTTACTAAGGGGTCTGTCTGTACTGGGAGGGGGCTTACTAAGGGGTCTGTCTGTACTGGGAGGGGGCTTACTAAGGGGTCTGTCTGTACTGGGAGGGGGCTTACTAAGGGGTCTGTACTGGGAGGGGGCTTACTAAGGGGTCTGTACTGGGAGGGGGCTTACTAAGGGGTCTGTCTGTACTGGGAGGGGGCTTACTAAGGGGTCTGTACTGGGAGGGGGGTTTACTAAGGGGTCTGTACTGGGAAGGGGGTTTACTAAGGGGTCTGTCTGTACTGGGAGGGGGCTTACTAAGGGGTCTGTACTGGGAGGGGGGTTTACTAAGGGGTCTGTACTGGGAGAGGGGTTTACTAAGGGGTCTGTCTGTACTGGGAGGGGGCTTACTAAGGGGTCTGTACTGGGAGGGGGCTTACTAAGGGGTCTGTCTGTACTGGGAGGGGGCTTACTAAGGGGTCTGTACTGGGAGGGGGGTTTACTAAGGGGTCTGTACTGGGAGGGGGGTTTACTAAGGGGTCTGTCTGTACTGGGAGGGGGCTTACTAAGGGGTCTGTACTGGGAGGGGGGGTTTACTAAGGGGTCTGTCTGTACTGGGAGGGGGGCTTACTAAGGGGTCTGTACTGGTAGGGGGGCTTACTGATGGGTCTGTACTGGTAGGGGGGCTTACTGATGGGTCTGTACTGGTAGGGGGGCTTACTGATGGGTCTGTACTGGTAGGGGGGCTTACTGGGGGGTCTGTGCTGGGAGGGGGGCATGCTGGGGGGTCTGTACTGGGAGGGGGGCTTGCTGGGGGGTCTGTACTGGGAGGGGGGCTTACTGGGGGGTCTGTGCTGGGAGGGGGGCATGCTGGGGGGTCTGTACTGGGAGGGGGGCTTGCTGGGGGGTCTGTACTGGGAGGGGGGCTTACTGGGGGGTCTTTACTGGGAGGGGGGCTTGCTGAGGGGTCTGTACTGGGAGGGGGGCTTGCTGAGGGGTCTGTACTGGGAGGGGGCTTGCTGGGGGGTCTGTACTGAGGGGGGCTTGCTGGGGGGTCTGTACTGAGAGGAGGGGTCTGTATTGTATTAGGTATAGGGGGGGAACAGCATTGTATTAGGGGGAGGGAGGGTCAGCATTGTATTAGGGGGAGGGACGTTGCGCTGGTATAATGACGCAATGCTATGGGGCTGGTATGTCATTTTTCCAGGGCTGGTTTTCATACCCAGTCCGGCCCTGGATTCATTCACAGTTTCCTGTGAATAAATGAACTGCAACTACTGTCATCCATTGAATCTGACCGTTTGTAGTTCTAAATAAAATAGGTTGTAAACCCACTTCACAAACTTTTACCTATAGGTAAGCCTATATTAAGGCTTACCTATAGGTGCTATAAATATCTCCTAAACTTGCACCGTTTAGGAGATATTTACAGTGCATACTGCCGATGACGTCATCGGCGCATGCGCTCTGAAGGAACGGCCACCGTGCCATTCCTTCAGAGCCCAGTGCCGTGAACGGCGGCTCCAGCGCGCACGCGCGGGAGTGATGTAATCGCGCCTCCAGCCAATCAGATGGCCGGAGGACGCAAACCAGGAAGCAGGATGGCCAGACATGTCGGCTGTCCTGTGGCTGAGGGGGCGGCACGGCGGGGGCTTCGTTTTAAGGTAAGTACTTCATATTGAGCTAGTATGCGATGCATACTAGCTCATTATGCCTTTCTCTTTGCAGGGCTTTTTTTTTCTCGTTTTTTTTAAATGACTTTACTTCCTCTTTAACTGCGAGGGTGCTGGAAGTTCATTGATTTATCCTGCTCTCAATGAACTGCATTCCCCTTACGAGGTAAGGGCAGGCAGCTGTCTCGAGAGTCTTCAGGAGCCTTGCATTGCACCCATGTTCTGCTGATCATGGGTACAGTGTTCTGCAGGCTCCCCAGTAAAAAAAAAAAGAATAAATGCACATTCTTTTTACCTGAAAAACAAAAATGTGCATTTATTATTTTTTTTATGAAAATGGTATCCTTTACCACAGTGAGACTTATTTACTAAAGAAATAGAGAATCTTCATTTAATATATTGTAGCTGTGTTTAGAGATGGAACATTTCCATAAATTATGAAGCCATGAGGGAAAAAAAAACATTTTCATGTTTCATACCATCACTATGTACACTCATTCCTACCAACTTTGATTGTGTCAACTTTATCATCCTTGCACTGACTCCTCTTCCCAAACCTTCCCTTTGTTTTCCTGTCCCCTCCCTTTCATGTCCCTACTTCTTACGTTTTGATGTCCAATCTGATACAAGGCTGGAAAACCCCAGGTGTTGGTGCTGGTCACTAACACCCTTTTATTCACACTCTCAAACAATATGGTACTTAATAATACTCATCTCTAAATTAATTCCTCCTTAATATAATATACTAACTGCTCTAATTAGTTTGCAGTCATGGGCTATATATTCTTCATATGTTAACTTTTTTTTTGGATTTGTTGGAAAGCCCATTGTTTACTTATTTACTATGTTTCAGCTGACAATTCGCTTCCATATGTTCTTTTCCTTTATTCCTTTACAAGTATTTTGAACTGTTCAATATGTTAATATGTAAATGTCTTACCTTTATATTGTTATTTCAGAAATGTTGCCAAACCTTGTATTCTCTAATTTGCTAATCAAAATAAACTTGAGGAATTTTCCTCTGTTTTTTTTTCAAAAAAATTGAATATTTTAGGAAAACTGAAAAAAACATGTGATCCCATGATAATTGTCAGTTTGAGGAAAGTTTGGTGAACATGAGTAAGGTTTGGATACCAAACCCCATTGAAGGCAATGGAAATTGAATGTTAAAAAAAAAGAGAAATTACCATTTTTAATAAGCATGTGATTATCATGACATGAGGAACCAGACACGGTCATGGAAAACATGTACCAAAGCAAAAAAAACAAACGCAAACTAGACCCTTTTTTTATGAAGCTCTACTAGGTATCTCAAGGAGGACCTCATGCAAAATGAAAACAAAAAAAGGCGTTCCATTCCCTAATTTTTATACCAGACCCTTTGAGTCTGGTATGGGTTCAGGGGGGGGGGGGAACCCCATACAAAAATCAGGAAAAACATATGAGTTTCTGTAAAAAGTCAATACCAGTCCTATATCTGAGCATGCAGCCTGGCAGGCCAGGAAATGCGGTGGGCTTTTTAGAATCTAGAAGCCACTTTTAACAATAAAGGGGCTCAAAGTTACTGACCCTCTCCCTATGTGAATTCAAATAAGTAGACATATGCACGCCGGCAATTTCCATTTTGTTTATTATCTGATGCATTCACTTGTTGAAGAATTTTGTTCAATCACATTCATTATGCTGGACTGATTTGTTTTCCAAATTCTTTTTGTATCTTCGGCATTTATTTTGCATATTCGTTGGTCTGTGTGGATTCAAAAAATGTTGCAGTTTTTCTGGCAGATGGCTATATATTCAATATACAAGGGGCATTTAAGTCAAACTGGGAATTTTAATTTTACAGGTATAAAAAGGAATGCTATCGTGGCGGCACTACATGCAGTAGTAAGTGGCAAGTGTGTCCTACTACTGATAGGTGGCACACATGTTGCAGGCCAGTCCAGAGACCATGAATCAAGACAGCAGACAACAGTGTTAGTGCATTCACGGAACAGTGTGTGGTGAAGAAATTTGTGAACAAAGGCATAAAACCCACTGATATCTACAGAAGACTTCAAGCACAGTGCAGTTATGAGTAGGGACGATCGAACAGTTCGGGTCGACCATCGGTTCGACCCAAAAATTGGGTGTTCGAAATTCGGCCGAATTCCGAACTTTTTGCGTTAAAAGTTCGGAATTCGGGTCACCAGAACCGCCCAAAATGTAATGGGACAGGAAGTGGGCTTTAAAAGCCCGGATTGGCCCAGAAACGTCAGTAAAAGCCAATGAGGGGGCAGGAGTCTGCTAGGAACGTGATTGGAGTGATTACGGGGACCAGAGGCCAATCAGGAGTGAATACGCCCCCCCCCCCAGTATATAACATAGCCCCGCCTAACCTCTAGCACTGTAATACAGAGGCTTTGGAAGAGAATGGAAGCATTTGTGTTTCTCCTGCTGTGTTAAACAACGTTTGCTGCATAGTCGATTGCTTGTAAAGCTCCAGATCAGCAGAAGAGCAGTCAGCTTACAGAAAGATTGTTGGTGTAGTTAGAAATACAGCGATTGTGCTGTTTGAGTTAAAAAAAAAAAATTTAAAGGGACAGTGTCAGTTAGAAATTATCTTCTGCTGTATAGAGCTGCTCTTTTAGTGTGAGGAAAGGGATATGCAGTGTAGTTAGGGTACTATATACCACTATAGTTAGATTCAATAATCTAGTTTTTGTAGGGATAGTTTTAAGTGTCAGGGTTCCGTCTAGTGAGCATGTTGCACTGCTGATATATCTACAGCAGGTATACGTGCTTGCTAGTCAGCTATTGTGCAAAATACATTGCAGCGATACACACATCTGCTGTATTTAGTGACAACTTTGGGTCGCATAGCAGTGTGCGTTTTGCAGGTGAATTTCACCGCGCAGAGTTGCCAAAGCCTCAGTGACAACTTAACGGCTGTTCTTGTTGTAAGCGTTAAGTCCACTGCAAAAGGCTTTGCTACTCTGCGTCACACACATCTGCTTTTTTTACCAACAACTTTGGGTCGCATAGCAGTGTGCGTTTTGCAGGTGAATTTCACCACGCAGAGTTGCCAAAGCCTCAGTGACAACTTAACGGCTGTTCTTGTTGTAAACATTAAGTCCACTGCAAAAGGCTTTGCTACTCTGCTTCACACACACATCTGCTTTATTTAGCGACAACTTTGGGTCGCATAGCAGTGTGCGTCTTGCAGGTGATTTTCACATCGCACAGTTGATAAAGCCTCAGTGACAACTATACATAAATTAAAATTCATCACAAAAAAAAATGATTATTTTTCTTAGAATTTCAGTAGCGCAGGGAGGGTGTTACCCTCCTTTCATAAAGTGCAAATAAATAAAGTGCATAAATTGCATAAATAATCCAAAACATCCAACTAAACAAGAACAGAGTCCTTCAGAAGTCTTTGTTTATGTAGTGCCAGAGCAATACACAGTGCCTTTAATGCAGGGTCATTGGTGTCAGCACTACATAAACAAAGACTTTTGAAGGACTCTGTTCTTGCTTAGTTGGATGTTTTGGATTATTTATGGAATTTATGCACTTTATTTATTTGCACTTTATGAAAGGAGGGTAACACCATCCCTGCGCTACTGAAATTCTAAGAAAAATAATCATTTTTTTTTGTAAAGAATTTTAATTTATGTATAGTTGTCACTGAGGCTTTATCAACTGTGCGATGTGAAAATCACCTGCAAAACGCACACTGCTATGCGACCCAAAGTTGTCGCTAAATAAAGCAGAAGTGCATCTACATACATCTTTTGACTTCTTGAAAACATTTGGTAATAATAGCCCCATTGTGAAAATACACCCGTTAATTATATCCACATTTAAAGAGACAGCACCTTTTTCCAAAAACAACTCTAATCTTGTTCCCAGTGCACTGCATTATGTACCCATCATACACATTGGCTGTGCAGTTGATTAGGAGCAAAAGAAAGGCGTGGTTAAGCAAAAAAGTCATTTTTGAAGGTTTGGTGTGCTATAATTCTGGTTCTGGACATGCTACAGAGCTGAAACTTCACAGGTACACTTTTTAGAGCCCACCAGACACTAAATCCAAAGAAATCTCATTATTTTTTTTAAATAATTTTTTCAATAATTGGCTCTCTATCAAAAACGACAATTTTTAAGAACTTTTTTTTGCCTGATTCATAGTCCCTGAGACATGACCCAGAACCCTAGGCACTTTTTAGGGGCATTTATTAGGTTTTAGGGCTTCAAAATTGTGTTTTATGATTCCCGAAGTTCGGGTCCCATTGATTTCAATTGGGTTCGGGAATCCGAACCGAACTTTCGGGAAATTCGGGTGTTCTGGTCGAACCAAACTTTTCAAAAGTTCGATCATCCATAGTTATGAGACGCTCAGCTGCAGTAAGACATTTGAATGGTGTAAACATTTTAAAGATGGCCATATGTTCGTCAGTGACGATCCCGGCTGTGGTGGTTCCCAGCCCACAGCAGTCATTCCTACGAGTATTCACTGTATGGAATGCCAAATCGTGGTTAATCGACACATAACCTGTTGTGAAATTGCTCACTGCACTACGTGCACATTACAGCAACTCTGCTGGGAGGTATTGCCACATTCCCTTAGAGCCCGGACCTCGCTCTGAGTGATTTCCACTTGTTTGGACCTCAAAAGAGTTCCTCAGAGGTCAGCATTACAGCACTGATGACAAAGTGAAGCAGGCTGTCCTAGGATGGTTCAGGCATACTAGGAAATCTTTCTATGCCAAAGCTTTGCAGGCATTAGTTAAATGCTGGGATACGTGTATAAATGTAGCAGGGGAGTATGGTGAAAAATGAATGCAGTTTCCACTCCTTAAAATTTTGCTTTTTTTTGTATAAACTCAAAAGTCCCGGTTTGACTTGAACACCCCTTGTATTATCAAAATGGACGAAAAAGAATCATAAAGGATTCTATATTTTAGGACACTAGTCCAACCCACCAAGAGAAATGGCATGTGCTGATTGGAAAATATTGTCATGTGCATACGAATGGAATTCAATTCGGATCCATCTGTTTTTTTAAGTCGAATTATCGAACAATTTTTAAATGTAATTAATTTCCCCATGGGCCCAAACTACAATTGCATTATGTAATGTAATCCAAATGAAACAAATGCATTCTTTAATTTCGTTATAACTTTTTTTTTTGGACATTTGTTATTATGTCCATTCAGAGATTCGTATACATCCAAATCTCCAAAAATTAAATTGTTGTCCAAAAAAACGAATTGTAACGAAACAAAACACACTAAAATAAGATAAATAAGGCTGTGGGACTTTGTAGCTGCCACAAAATACATCTAAGGCATGCTCTCCCACTATTAATGCCTTCTACGCCTTTTGGCTAAGATTAAGTGTACTGTCAGTGACATTCCAGTGGACAGCTGGAAGTGGAAGAAGGTAAGCTGCCTGATGGCGGAGGATGCCTCCACCACCAAGCGACCCATAGTGATCCAGGAAGAAGACGCTGGTCCTGAGCCAATAAAGGAGGACCTTGAGTCCTTGGGGGAGAAGGACATGCCTCCCAGCCAGAGCTCAACTTCACCACCAACCTTGATGAGGTGCTCCAACATGTCCTTCAGCTGATTGGCTTGGACCAGGACACTGGCAAAGCAATGGAGTCAGCGGAAGAATTACTCTCCCAAGGTAAGTAACTTCACCCCGTGCTGACTGCATGATGGCTAAGATCCCTATATTTTCCATGAATGTGAGGAGAATCAAGGACATATCAAGGAGCATCAAGGAAATTTTGAGGAGCCAGGCTGTGCTGACCTTTTTTTCTTCCCAGCAGAGTGACGTCTATGTGCTGCAGGATTGTGCTATGTCCTTCTCTAGGTGTTACACTCATCTGTCCTCCCAGTGGACTACAAGTCTGCAGGGGTGGACAACACAAGTGCAGTGCTAACAAAAAGTGTTACACAGTATATCTCAGTGAAACTGGGACCAATTCAGTTCACAGTGCTATTTAAATATACAGTACACATCATTTAAAAATGCAAAGTCCCTATAAAGCAGATACATATATTTTATAAATACCAATCACATATAAACATAACTCCAAAGTGCAAAGTGCAAAATTAAAATAAATAAATAAATGTGAATCAAAAATGAATAATCACCATTCACAAAAATGTAAAAAAAATAAGGAAGTCTATAGGGGCAATATCCAACTATACCAGAAGAGAAAAACAGATAGCCCCTTGCACCGTGATGATAATAGGGCAATATTTCACCTCCCAAAACTCCACAGTGACACTGTTCATTCTCATGCAAGGCTTACCAGACACAATGCAACCCTCAGTAACAGAGTGGTACACATGAGAACAGGTCCCCCCAGGGGAATAGCATCTCTACAACTCCTCCTGTCCCTCAGAGCGACCAGAAAGGATTGCAGCAAGTTGTCACAGCACTCCTCCACGGCTCACTGGAATCACCCTCACCGGCCAGAGTCAGCTCAGTAGGGTAGGAATAGTGTCCACATATGCACATTAAAAGAGATACCTCTCATAGTGTGAAACCACCCAAAAAAACCCCACAGATTTATTAGGGCTTAACCCGAACTTTACCCCGATCCCGAACCCCATTGAAGTCGATGGAGACCCGAACTTTTGAGCACTAAAATGGCTCTAAAACAAACATGGAAAGGGCTAGAGGGCTGCAAATGGCAATAAAATCTTCTTAAAAGCATGGCAAGTGCTCTGCAAACAAATGTGGATAGGGAAATAACTTAAAATAACATAAAAAAAATGAAAAATAAAAAAGAATAATCTTGAATGATGTAGGAGGAGGACGAGGCCCATATGGAGTAGGAGGTTGAGGTGGCGTAGGATATGGCGGTTTAGGTGGAAGCGGCGGTGGAGGAGGAGGACGAGGTCCATATGGAAACATAGAAACATAGAATGTGTCGGCAGATAAGAACCATTTGGCCCATCTAGTCTGCCCAATATATCTGAATCCTATGAATAGTCCCTGGCCCTATCTTATATGAAGGATAGCCTTATGCCTATCCCATGCATGCTTAAACTCCTTCACTGTATTTGCAGCTTCTGCAGGAAGGTTATTCCATGCATCCACTACTCTCTCAGTAAAGTAATACTTCCTCATATTACTTTTAAACCTTTGCCCCTCTAATTTAAAACTGTGTCCTCTTGTGGTAGTTTTTCTTCTTTTAAATATGCTCTCCCCCTTTACCGAGTTGATTCCCTTTATGTATTTAAAAGTTTCTATCATATCCCCTCTGTCTCTTCTTTCTTCCAAGCTATACATGTTAAGGTCTTTTAACCTTTCCTGGTAAGTTTTTTCCTGCAATCCATGTACTAGTTTAGTAGCTCTTCTCTGAACTCTCTCTAGAGTATCTATATCCTTCTGGAGATATGGCCTCCAGTACTGCGCACAATACTCCAAGTGAGGTCTCACCAGTGTTCTGTACAGCGGCATAAGCACTTCTCTCTTTCTACTGCTTATACCTCTCCCTATACATCCAAGCATTCTGCTGGCATTTCGTGCTGCTCTATTACATTGTCTTCCCACCTTTAAGTCTTCTGAAATAAAATCACTTTCCTCAGATACTGAGGTCAGCACTGTGTCAAATATTCTATATTCTGCCCTTGGGTTTTTATGCCCCAGGTGCATTATCTTGCACTTATCCACATTAAATTTCAGTTGCCAGAGTTCTGACCATTCTTCTAGTTTTTCTAAATCCTTTTCCATTTGGCGTTTCCCTCCAGGAACATCAACCCTGTTACATATCTTTGTGTCATCAGCAAAAAGACAAACCTTACCATCGAGGCCTTTTGCAATATCACTTATGAAGATATTAAACAAAATTGGTCCCAGTACAGATCCCTGAGGTACCCCACTGGTAACATGACCTTGTTCTGAATGTTCTCCATTGACTTCAACCCTCTGTTGTCTGTCACTCAGCCACTGCCTAATCCACTCAACAATATGGGAGTCCATGCTCAATGACTGCAGTTTATTGATAAGTCTTCTATGTGGGACAGTGTCAAAAGCCTTACTAAAATCTAGATATGCAATGTCTACTGCACCTCCACCGTCTATTATTTTAGTCACCCAGTCAAAAAAATCTATAAGATTTGTTTGACA
Source organism: Pelophylax lessonae (assembly GCF_965119305.1). Taxonomy (NCBI): domain Eukaryota; kingdom Metazoa; phylum Chordata; class Amphibia; order Anura; family Ranidae; genus Pelophylax; species Pelophylax lessonae. Next base: position 412,905,635 of record NC_138771.1, on the reverse strand, counting down.
TGATCTCCCTGAAGTAAACCCATGTTGTTTTTCATCTTGCAATCCATGGGATTTAAGATGTTCCACAATCCTATCCTTTAATAGGGTTTCCATTAATTTGCCTACTATTGATGTCGGACTCACTGGTCTATAGTTGCTCGATTTCTCCCTACTACCTTTCTTGTGAATGGGCACATTTGCCAATTTCCAATCTTCTGGGACGACTCCTGTTACTAATGATTGGTTAAATAAATCTGTTAATGGTTTTGCCAGCTCACCACTAAGCTCTTTTAATAATTTTGGGTGTATCTCATCAGGACCCTGTGACTTATATGTCTTCACTCTAGACAGCAATCTTAGAACGTCTTCCTCTGTAAAGACACATGCATCAAATGATTCATTAGTCATCCTTTCAAATGGAGGTCCTTCTCCTTCTTTTTCTTCTGTAAAAACTGAACAGAAGTATTCATTCAGGCAGTCGGCTAGCCCTTTATTCTCTTCTACATACCTTCCGTCCTTTGTTTTTAATTTAGTTATTCCTTGTTTTAATTTCCTTTTTTCATTTATATATCTGAAGAATGTCTTATCCCCCTTTTTCATAGACTGAGCTAGTTTTTCTTCTGCCTGCGCTTTAGAAGTTCTTATAACTTGCTTGGCCTCTTTCTGCCTAATCTTGTAGATTTCCTTATCTTCATTGCTCTGGGTTTTTTTATAATTACAAAATGCTAGCTTTTTATTTTTAATGATTTGGGCCACTTCTGCTGAGTACCACAGTGGTCTCTTCCTTTTTTTGCTTTTACTGACAAGTCTAATGCAATTTTCTGTTGCCTTCAATAATGCACCTTTTAAGTAGTCCCATTTCTCCTGGACTCCATGTAATTCGTTCCAGTCTGATAAGGACTCATTTATGACTAATTTCATTTTTGAAAAGTCTGTTTTTCTAAAATCTAAAACTTTTGTTTTTGTGTGGTGTGACTCTTTCACAGTTCTTATATTAAACCACACTGACTGGTGATCACTAGATCCCAAGGTTTCGCCTACAATGACATCATATACCGAATCCCCATTTGTGAATACCAAATCCAAAATGGCCTCCCTCCGGGTTGGCTCCTCAACCACTTGTTGCAGAGACAACCCAAGTAGGGAATTTAGAATATCTGTACTCCTGGTAGATATGGAGTAGGAGGTTGAGGTGGTGGGGGATGTGGTGGTGTAGGTGGAAGCGGCGGTGGAGGAGGATGAGGTAGCCAACACTGGTTTTAGTTTTTAATTCTTTTTACCCCAAAAGAGTGAGAAAGATCAAAGATACAACAATGGCTGGGTAAGGCCGGTATACATGTCTATTCTGCACAAGGTACGGACAAGTCCTGTGGGATCCATGCCTGGTTCATTTTAATGAACGTGAGCTTGTCCACATTGGCTCTGGACAGGCGGCTGTGCTTGTCTGTGGTAATGCCCCCAGCCGTGCTAAATACACGTTCAGGTAATACACTGGCTGCAGGGCAGGCCAGCACCTCCAAGGCGTAAAGAGCAAGCTTAGGCCATGTGCCCAATTTGGAGACCCAGAAGTTGAAGGGGGGCAGACCCGTCATTCGGTACGTGTATAGTACGTAAGGAACGGTAAGGAACTGTATATGGTGTATGTGCAAAAAATAAAAAAGGCACAGATAAGCCCACCAAAGTCAGCAGAGCTGTGCCCTTCAAAGGGGGATTTGAGTGTGCCTCTAGAAAATAACTATATATGCATATACCTGTAGGTATCACACACAGAAATTGTAAAAAATGATATAAATTTTATTTAAACACATAATGTAAAAAAGATACACATCAATACATCTACAAAAATCAACAGGGTAGACAGATTTGTACAAAATTATCAAATACGAAAGGTTGCTGGCTCCTTTTTTATTTTTTGCACACTTTCTACATATGGGGGAAGGTGCCACTATATCCTTTGTATCAATAGGCCCATAACTCCCCTTCCACAATCTTTTCTGTATATGGTGTATGGTAAGGCATGGTGATGGCGGCGGGGGGGCTTTTTTCCCCCTTCTGGGTTGAGTCTGGCCTTGAAAAAGGTATGTGTCCCTAGTTGTGGGCCGGGCTCTCTTAAAGCTGTCTAAGTTCTGAGGCCTTCTGGTAGGGACGGGGGTGCACTGGTCTTGCCAGGGACTGGGATTCTGAAAAGCCTGTGGTGTATGTGCCCCTGGAGTGGCAGTCCAGGGGGTGCCATAATTCACGGTGAATGGCAACACTATGAGTATGGCACCAAGGACACTGCACTTCCTACACACGTTTTTCCCACCTGCCTCTAGGGCCGGGCCTTTTGGTCAGGAGTCAGGACCAGAGGAATTTTTTATTCCAGGCCGAAGGGCCTGCCAAAGTATTGCAACATGGCACTAACCTTGCACTTCTCCACTATCCCTTTCTCCACTTTTATGTGTTGTGTGTCTCACGTTTTGTGTATTTTATTGTGGCGGTACAGTTTATTTTGCACAGCGTGATTAGTAGGGTGTAGGTCCTTTGGCCTGTCCCTGAAAGTCTTGGGAGGGGGTGGATATGGCCTTCTGGCTTGGTTCGCCCTCTCTCATGGGGTCTCTTTTCGGGAGAGCCCCACCTAGTACTTCGGGTGGTCTGCTTCAGCAGACCTCCTAAAGAACGGGGCTGCCTGGTTTTGGCCAGGTTAGCCAGTGTAAGTACCCCAGTCCCTGTCAGGAGCCTTGCACCCCAGGGGATCAGGGTCAAGGACACCAGCATTGCTTCTCGACCTTTTGGATAAGATCAAGTGTAGTATCTGTTCTTATCAGTTATCTGGGTGCCACCCTGCTGTGAACATGGTTCCTCCTCCTCTATCTTCTCCTCCTCCTCCACCTCGTCATCCTCCAGAACTATGCCCTTGCTGGATAATTGTGTACCTGGCGTTTGTGGGTGCAGGAACCCACCCTCAGAGCCACTTGTGAATGACTGCCCTGAAAGCCTTGGAAATGATCACTGCTCCAGATGCGGAGGCGGTGGAGGATGAGGAAGCGGAGTAAGAGGAGTTAGCAACAGGAGGCAAACTGAAGCGCCCTGCAATCCTCGGTGGTGTAAGGAGATGCGCCAAACAAATTTAAAGGGTGTATCTCACAGTAACATAATCAGCAAATGATGCAAAATTATAAATTTTCCCCTAAATGGGTGTTTATTGAATAGCAGAATAGAACAACAGTATCCAAAGGGTGTATCTCACATGTACAGATACAGACTAAGCCGCAATTTAATATCTTTCTGTCCCGTAAATGGGTGTTTATTGAATAGCAGAATAGAACAACAGTATCCAAAGGGTGTATCTCACAGTAACATATGCAGACTAGGCTGCAATTTAATATTTTTTCCCTATATGGGTGTTTATTGAATAGCGGAATAGAACAAAAGTATACAAAGGGTGTATCTCACACATACAGATACAGACTAAGCCGTAATTTAATATCTTTCTTTCCCATACATGGGTGTTTATTGAATAGCAGAAAAGAACAACAGTATCTAAAAGGGTGTATCTCACACGTACAGATACAGACTAGGCCGCAATTTAATATTTTTTCCCTAAATGAGTGTTTATTGAAAAGCGGAATAGAATAACAGTATACAACGGGTGTAACTCACAAGTACAGATACAGACTAGGCGAAAATTTAATATTTGTTCCCAAAATGGATGTTTATTGAATAGCGGAATAGAACAACAGTATCCAATGGGTGTATCTCAGAGTAACATATGCAGACTAGGCCGCAATTAACTTTTTATACTCTAAATGGGTTTTTATTGCAAAGCGGAATACAACAGTATGCAATGGGTGTATCTCACTGTACCATATGCAGACTAGGCTGCAATTTATTTTTTTCCCCTGAATGGGTTTTTATTGCAAAGCGGAATACAACAACAGTATGCAATGGGTGTATCGCACTGTAACGTATAAAAGAAAATCTGAAAAATAATTGTCCCCTTAATTGGTACTTGTTGAATAGCAGATTTGAAATGCAGTGTCTAAATGCTGTAAGTCACAGTAAAATATGAAGGGAAAAAGTTTTTTTCTTTTTTAAATGCAGATTTAGCAGACACATATGCACTCAGCCTTCATGAAATGGCCGCTGCACACCGCACACCTAACAGGTTGGATACTGTTGTTGTTCTATTCCGCTATTGAATAAAAAAAAACAAACATTTTAATTCAAATTAAAAATATTTTTTTTTCCGCTAAATGCTGAAAAATAATTATTTTCCCCTTACATTGGTGCTTTTTGAAGAGCAGGTTAGAAAAGCAGTGTCTGTCTAAACAATGTTTGTCAAAGTAAAATATGAAGGAAAAGTTTTTTTCTTTTTTAAATGCAGATTAGGCAGACACATATGCACTCAACTTGCATGAAATAGCCGCTACACACCGCACGCCTAACAGGTTGGATACTTTTGTTGTTCTATTCTGCAATTGAATAAAAAAAACCCATTTGAATGAAAAACTGAAAAATACTTTTTTTCCCCTAAATACTGAAAAATTATTATTTTCCCCTTACATTGGTGCTTTTTGAAGAGCAGGTTAGAAAAGCAGTGTCTGTCTAAACAATGTATGTCAAAGTAAAATATGAAGGAAAAAAGTTTTTTCTTTTTTAAATGCAGATTAACCACTTGCCGCCCGCCGCAAGTACATATACTGCGGCAGTCAGCCCCTCACAGGCAAAGTGACGTATGGGTACGTCACTAGCCTGTGAGGCTCTGGGGAGTGAGCGCGTGCTGCCGGAGGCGCACTCCCGCTCCTGCTCGGTCATGGACCCCCCCGCACTCACGATCGTTCGTGACAGCGGGAGAAAGGCAGGCGGCTGATGTAAACAAGCCGCCTGTCATTCTCCCCTGTGTAGGAATAGTGATCATACGGTTCTACTATGTAGGACCGTTGATAACTGTTCCTACAGCTCAAGCCACAGCCAATCACAATTTGGAATCACGGACCTAGGGACACGCACCACCCCTCCCTCTCAAAAAAAGTTAACCCCTTCACTACCAGTGTCATTTTACAGTAACAGTGCATATGTATAGCACTGATTACTGTAGAAATGTCACTGGTAACCCCAAAAGTGTCAAAAATGTCAGTCAAGGGTCCGATATGTCTGCCCCAATGTCACAGTCCCGCAAAAAAAAAAAAATTGCAGATCGCCGCCATTACGCGTTCAATCAAAATACACTTTTTGCGATTTTTTTTTACCAAACATATGTAGCATAAAACAAATTGGCCGAAAATGATAAAAAATTTAGATTTTTACTTTTTTTTTTGGGGGGGGGGAATTTCATATAAAAAAATGTGAAAAATATTGTTATTTTTGCAAAATTGACGTTCTTTTTTTGTTTATAGCACATGATCAAAAAAATCGCACAGGTGATCAAATACCACCAAAAGAAAGCTCTGTTTGTGGGAAAAAAAAGGACGTCAAATTCGTTTAGGTACAGCATCGCACGACCGCGCAATTGTCCGTTAAAGTCACGCAGTGCCGAATGGCAAAATACCCCCTGGTCAGGAAGGGGGTAAAATCTTCCAGGGCTTAAGTGGTTAAGCAGACATATATGCACTGAGCTTGCATTAAATGTGCAACACCGCACGCCGCCCACCTAACAGACTGATAAAAGTTTTTTTTTCTCCTTTCTCCTCCTCACTGGGCTCATGTCAGGGCATAAAGATCGTGCACACAATACAATCAATGTAGATCGCTGTCTGATTAAAGAAGATTCTTCCTATTCTTTCCCTCAAAGCACTTTCCAGCCTGCCCTTACAATAATTTCCTATCTCTCCCTCCGGGCTAAAAGATCGTGCACTGCACCCCCACACAATCAAATCAATGTAGAACGCTGTCTGATTAAAGAAGATTCTTCCTATGCTTTCCCTCAAAGCAATCTCCAGCCTGACCCTACAATAATCTCCCTACCTCTCCCTCAGCAGCATCAGGAACCTCTCCCTAGTATAGTTTGAGCAGAGTGACGCGTGGCGCTATGTGACTCCAGCTTATATAGACTCTGAGTCACATGCTGCACTGGCCAATCACAGCCATGCCATTAGTAGGCATGGCTGTGATGGCTTCTAAGGGCACACTAGTTAAACGCTTGCTGATTGGCTGCCTTGCACCTGTTGAAACCGCGCCATTAAAACCGCGCCAAAACATCAAATAACATTACCGAATAACGGACAGTACCCGAACATACAGTGAAATGTTCGGGTCCATGTCCGGGTACGGAATACCCAAAAGTCCGGTACGATCCCCAACAATACAGTCCGGGTTCGCTCAACCCTATTTATTAGGTTTTCATAACGGCATTAACAAACATAGTACGCATTGCCTTACAAAGTTAATTTGCAGTAACAGGAAATGATCAATGACACAGAGGTAGAACTATTTCCAGAGTCAAAGGTTAAGGAGAACCCTAAAGAGCCCTAAAAAAAACAGGTTGCATGTTTCCAACAAAAAGGAAGGGTGAAGTAACACCATTAACAACTTTAACAGCATTGTTTGTAATATATATTCACCAGGGAGGATATTTAAGGAAAATTCATAGTTTAAGTCAGACATCCCATGCATTGTGAAACTTTGTAAGGGAAACAGACTGTAGTGCTAAGCATCTTTCATATTTATTTGTCAGATTCAATTGGAGTTTGACATCAGACAAATTTGGAATTATAGTACCTCTCCATTTCCTCATAAATAATAACCTAGCGGCAAACAGTATGTGCACTACAAAGGTTCTGAGATTGTGTAGGAACCTGTCAATTCCTATACTTAGTAAGGCCAGGGCTGGGGAAGGAATAGTCAGACAACCTGTGACCTCAGAAATGAGGGTGAAAACTGTGTTCCAAAAGCTTTGTAAATGTGGGCAATCCCATTGTATATGTGGAAGTGACCTAGAATGGGAACAACCTCGCCAGTAGTTATGAGTTGGCAAAAGTTTTCATTTGAACTGGGGTTAAGTACCATCGGTGATAGAGTTTTGGGACGTTTCCCAATTGATGCATTTAGAAGTGCTATTATCAGAATAGAGGTACTCACCGAGGCCGAGATGCCGAGAGCGGTTCGCTATTGCGACTAAGCACACTCTGCCCCTCTGGAGGTGATACAGAGGGTGGATGGCACAAAGAGGCACAAGCTACCAGCAGGCAGGGTAGAGCTTGCGTGGAGATCCTTTAGAACTGGAGCATAGACTGATCAGGATCCAGTAAGTAAGTAGAAAAACCCGGAGCAGGCTGAGGGTAAAACACAGGGAAGCAGACAATCCAGGACACAGGCTGAGGGTCAAGCCACTGGAGACAGGAGGCAAGACTGGGTCACAAGCAGAAGGTCAAGGGGCACAGGAGACTGAAGGTGAATCCGGGTCGCAGGCAGAGGGTCAAACACAGGAGGTAAGAGCAAAGTACGTAAAACAAGCCAAGGTCGGGTCCAGGAGAAGAGCAGAGTAGGTCAGGGTCGATCAGGGTCACAGCAGGTAAATGATCAAACAGAAAACAGGAACTCAGGTACAGGAAGCTGAAAGACAAACCAGCAATTCCTCTGAGCACTTGCTCAGCTTTTATAGGCAGCCAGGAAGTCATGAGGAAGTCATGTGGTGCGTGTCATGTGATGGCCAGTCTGCAGCTGAAGGTTTCTCTGACAGTGCCTCTGGATGCCCAAACTGGACATTAACTCCAGGTAAACCACATGAAAAGCTTGGATCAAGCGAGGGTTGTGTATGTTTCTTGAGGGTTCCCAAGAGTTGTTTTCAGGTGGGTACCCCTTCCACTTGATTAGGTATTGGAGAAGTCTACCCCTCTTCCTGCAGTTCTGTATGGCTTCAACCTCAAATTAATTTTCTCCATCCACCTGGACCGGTGGAGGAGGCGGCTCCTCTCTTCCCGAAAAGGGGCTAGGAATCACTGGTTTTAGTAAGGATGCATGAAAAACAGAATAAATTCTGTAAGAGCTGGGTAAGGCCAATTCAAAGGCCACAGGGTTAACCATCCTCTTGATTTTTAACGGCCCTATGAACTTTGGGCCCAACTTCCGTGACGAAAAAGGTAATCTGAGGTTAGCTGAAGATAACCAAACTTCCTCACCGACCTTGAAAACCAGGTTCTCCTTTCTTCCCCTGTTGTAGTACTTCTTATAGTCACCCTGGGCCTTCTGCATTGTTTCCTGAATGCTTTGAAAGTTCAGTTGGATGGAGGCTATTTGATCTTGGACAGCAGGAACAGATAATTCAGGGGTAGCATTTGGAAGGAAAGAAGGGTGAAACCAAAGTTAGACTAGAAGGGCGTTTGGTTGGTGGCTGAATGAACTGAATTACTACGTGAACTCCACGTAGGGTAGCAGAGAGGACCAGTCATCCTGGGAGCCGGAAGAGAAACAGCGGAGATACTGCTCCAGAGTTTAGTTTGTTCTCTCTGTCTGGCCATTGCTTTGAGGGTGATACGCAGAGGAGAGACAGACCTTTATTTCTTGCGCTTTACAAAGCTCTTTCCAAAATGTGGAGGTGAGTTGAACCCCTGTGTCAGAAACAACACTGTCAGGTACTCCATGTAGCCTTATTATTTCTTTGATAAAAATGTTAGCTGTCTCCAAAGCAGAGGGGGTGCCCACCATGGGCAAGAAGTGTGCCATTTTGGAAAGGCGGTCGACAACGATTAGAATAGAGGTGAAACCTTCCAAGGGAGGAAGATCAACAATGAACTTCAGCCCATGGGCATTCTGGAATGGGTAAAGGTCTAAGTAATCCCCAAGATTTGGTGTTGGCCACTTTACTGCGCTGGCGAGAAATACAAGAGAGAACATACCTTTTACAGTCCTGCCTCCAACCAGGCCACCAAAAAGAACGGGCAACCAATTCTGAAGTCTTTTGAGTCCCAAAGTGACCAGCCAGTTTATGGTCATGAAACAACTTTAACGTTAGAGGTCTAGCCTCCGGTGGGACAAAAATTCTTCCTTGGGACCAGAGCAAGTCATCTCGTTTCTCCAAGGAGAATACTTCTGGGTCAGTACAATGGCTGGATGCCAACTTGATGGTGGCCAAAAGATCAGTGTGTGTGAGCAGAAGGAAGTTTTACGGAGATAAGATGGTGCTAGATTCCGTTGACTGGGGAAATTCAAGAAACATTCGGAAGTGTGCGTCTGCTTTCCCATTCTTGAGGCCAGGTCTGTAAGAAATATGAAAATTTAACCTAGAAAAGAAGAGGAGCCACCGGGCTTGCCTGGGTCTTAAGCGTTTGGCTGTCCTGAGGTATTCTAGGTTTTTATGATCGGTGAAGATTATGATGGAATGGGACGCACCCTCCAACAAATATCTCCACTCCTCCAGAGCAAATTCCTTTCCGGGGAACTTAGTTTCCGAGATTCAAAAGCTACAGGATGGAGGAGAGCCTTGGGGCCCTGTCTCTAGGAGAGGATTGGCTCCAGTGGCAGTTTCCGAGGTGTCTACCTCCAACACAAATGGCAAGGCTGGATCCGGTGCCGTAGGATTGGTGCAGAGGTGAACAGGGCTTTGAGTTTGGTAAAAGCTTCCTGGGCCTCTTGGGACCACTGAAAATGACTGTGTTGGTGGGTTAGTTAGGTGTTGGGTGCAACAATGGATGAGAAGCCAACGATAAATCTCCGGTAAAAATTAGCGAATCCAATAAACCGCTGTACCCCCTTCTTGTCTACTGGAGCCGGCCACTCCTGAATTGCCTTGACCTTCTGGGGATCCACTGCGACCTCGTTGGTAGAAATGATAAAGACTAGGAATTGCACAACAGAGTTTTCGAATTTGCATTTCTCTGCTTTAAGGTACAATTCGTGTCTCCTGAGAATTGCAAGGACTGTCTTTACGTGAACCCGGTGTAGCTCAATGGTGGCAGAAAAAATAAGAATGTCGTCCAGGTAAACACCTAGGAAATTTTCCAGATATTCTCGAAAAATGTCGTTTACCAGGTTCTGAAATGTTGCCGGGGCGTTACACAGCACAAAGGGCATTACCAAATATTCATAATGTCCAAACCTGGACCTGAGGGCAGTCTTCCATTCATCTCCAGGCCTGATTCGGATGAGGTTATAGGCACCTCGCAGATCCAACTTAGATAAAATTTGGGTGGACCGGAAACGCTGAAACAACTCTGGGATGAGTGGAAGAGGTAGCGATTTTTAATCGTTATTTTGTTCAGTTCTCTATAGTCTATGCATGGTCTTAGGGAACCATCTTTCTTTTCCACAAATAAGATTCTGGCTCCAGCCGGTGAAGAGGATGGACGAATGAAACCCTTATCCAAGTTCTCATCAATATAAGTCTTAAGAGCCGCTAGTTCAGTCTCTGATAGTGGAAAGATGCGGCCAAAGGGTATTTCGGAACCAGGTAGCAAATCAATTGGGCAGTCGTAAGAGCGATGAGGTGGTAGGCAATCAGCTTTTTGTTTTTCAAAGACATCTCTAAATTCAAGATATACCGGAGGGACGTGCTGGAGATTGTCAGGTGTAGGTGCTACGGTTAAACAGGCGGCTGGAGCTGGAGGAAGACAATGCTGGGAACAGTAGGGAGAGGAGAAGGAGACTTTCTTCTTGTTCCAATCAATGTCAGGTTCATGTGCCTGTAGCCAGGGGAGCCCCAAAATAATGGGGAACATGGGGGAGAAGATGATGTCGAAGCTTAGAAGCTCCTGGTGGCCAGAGTCCGTGGTGACAAGGAGGGGCCTTGTTTGTTGTGTGACAAATCCAGAGCAGGGAAGAGACCCATCAGCCAGGTAGACTTGGAGGCCTTGTTTTTTGGTCTGCAGTGGAATGTGTAGTTTTTGGGCCAGTAAAGTGTCTAGAAAACAACTACAGGCTCCGTAATTCAATAATTTCTGGTAGATGAACTTCCTTTTCCGTTAGCTGTAAGGAGACAGAGAGGGTGACATAAGTCTGGGATAAACCAGGGTTTTGAAAGTTCATGAAAAACTGCGAGCGTGACTTACTGGGTCTCACAGGGCAGGTACGCAGAAATTGTCCAGTTCCCCTACAGTACAGACAGAGATTGGCCTGTCGCCATTGTTGCTTCTCTTCAAGGGTGAGAGGAGCACGGACCAATCCAAGTTGCATGGGCTCAGCCTCTGTAGCAGAGGTGACAGGAGTCACCAGAAAGGATGGGTGAAAGGGAGAAGGTTTAGGGAGCATCCAGCTAAGTCGGGAACCCTGGAAGCGCTCAGTGCACCGCTCGCGCATGCGCCTGTCTAACTTGGTAGCGGATTGGATTAAATCCTCCAAAGTGGCAGGGGTTTCAATCCTGGCCAACTCATCTTTCAAAACTTCTTACAGCCCCTGGTGGTACTAGTATTTAAGAGCGGGTTCGTTCCACCCTGCGTCAGCTGACCATTTGCGAAATTCAGCAGTATAGTCCTCCACCGGTCTCTTTCCTTGAGACAGGGAGTGTAGCATGGCTTCTGCGGTAGTGGTGTGTTGAGGGTCATCATATAGTTGAGACATATTCTCAAAGAAAAGGTCCAAAGAATTCAGAAGAGAGCTCCTCTGTTCCATCAGGCCGTGGGACCCGGCCTGCGGTTCTTCGGTCAACAGGGAGATGACAAATCCCACCTTAACTACTTAGGACGAAAAAGTCCTTGGCTGAAGGGCTAAGTACAAGGAGCAGACGTTTTTGAAGGCCCGGAACTTTTTGCGATCGCCTGAAAAATGCTCTGGCTTGATGCAGCTTGAGAAGAAAAGTCTCCGCTGGTGGGCACAGGGGCTGCGGCTGTTGATAAGAGTGACCCTGAAAGTTGCTGGAGATGACCGTCAATCTGGGCATTGCCTTCCTGAAGTTTCTGGACCGCATCAGTGAGGGTTGTGACCTGCTGGCACAGGATCTCAAGAGGAGAATGCGCTCTGTTGGCCTCTGACATGGCTGGTTTGTACTATCAGAATAGAGGTACTCACCGAGGCTGAGAGGCCGAGAGCGGTTCACTTTTGCGACTAAGTGCACTCCGCCCCTCTGGAGGTGATACGGAGGGTGGATGGCACAAAGAGGCACAAGCTACCAGCAGGCAGGATAGAGCTTACCTGGAGGTCCTGTAGAACTGGAGAAGAGACTGATCAGGATCCAGCAGAAGAAGTAAGTAGAAAGTTCGGAGCAGGCTGAGGGTCAAACACAGGGAAGCAGACAATCCAGGACACAGGCTGAGGGTCAAGGCACTGGAGACATGAGGCAAGACTGGGTCACAAGCAGAAGGTCAAGGCACAGGAGACTGAAGGTGAATCCGGGTCGCAGGCAGAGGGTCAAACACAGGAGGGAAGAGCAAAGTCTGTAAAACAAGCCAAGGTCGGGTCCAGGAGAAGAGCAGAGTAGGTCAGGGTCAATCCGGGTCACAGCAGGTAAATGATCAAACAGGAAACAGGAACTCAGGTACAGGAAGCTGAAAGATACACCAGCAATTCCTCTGAGCACTTGCTCAGCTTTTATAGGCAGCCAGGAAGTCATGTGGAAGTCATGTGGAAGTCATGTGGTGCATGTCATCTGACGGCCAGTCTGCAGCTGAAGGTTTCTCTGACAGCTGTTTATAGGTAGCTTATTGCCTTTGAGAGTCTGAGATAGAGATTTGAAAGTCACGTTTCCATCTCTCAAGAGCTGAGGTCATCACAAACATGTTTTTGGCTTCTAGGAGGTTATAAACGAGTGTGATACCCTTCAAATGAGTTGAGTCCAAGGACCAAAAGGGCCAAGCTTTCTTAGGTAAGTATTTAGTTTGGGTGGAGTGCCTATAGAGATAGGAGGCAATGTGTTTATATATAAATAGGCCTTGTGGAGGAATGTTCAATTTTGCTTGCAAAGTAGAAAATTGTGGGAGTTTTTTTTTCTCTAAAAGTGAATATAATAGGGTAAATCTGATAGCTGTCCAAGGCTTAAGGGAAAAATTGGGCAGGTGAAAATTGAATATTTCTAGAGGAGTGGGTATACTTATAATAGTAGTCACTTCAGTACTGGAGTTAGAAAAAAAGTGTATGCACTTGCAATCATTCACGAGCAGTACAGCATATCACATCCTGCAAATTGGGATTTTCCTGTATCAAAGATGGTCAACGCTCGTAGCATGTGTCGTAGCGAGACCTTAACCAAGCTGCATCGGTTTGTGGGGTCTGAAGTGTCTGGGGGAGTGCTTGGAGCCCTCAGGAAGCACTAGGAGCAACTGTCAATGGAGGTACCCAGTCAGTGTCCTGATCCGTTGCATTGGTGGTAAGCGGTGGGATGGCGTCCTAGTGTGAGGAGAAGAAGCTCGGAGACACAGGTAATGGTATGGAGCGAGCTAACACCCGTGCAGCGTCCCCATATGAGGAGGAGTTTCTCTGGAGGTTGCAGCAACACTTGGTCCAACAGGATGGGCCTGTATCAGAGGAAGCCATACTGGACTGGAGAGATTTCACTCGAAAGGAAATGTGGTATGAGGCCTTAGTGGATGTGCAGTGGAGGTGGAGAGAGAATCTTCCCAGCGAAGAACAGCGGTTCCAGGTATACATTGCCCTGCGGTTACCTTTCCTAGGAGAGCAACCCCTGGATGAGTGGGTGACGGCGGAGCACGGGGACCTGATTTGGAAGGAGTGGTGGCTGACCAGGCACTAAAGTGGTATGCCCCCCGGCGCGACCACTGGATGGCTGAAGACAATATGCCGGAAGGTGAGGACTATAGTGGCCCGGGCTTGCTGTGGGAGGCCTTTGAGGAGAGGGACTTTGGATGTCCAATATAGTTTCAGCCCTGGGAAATCCAGGACACCAGGAAAGTCCTACTGGGTCTCCCTAAATCAGACCTGATTCATCTGGTCAGAATGGAGTGGGAACTGGAGCAGGACTACCAACGCCTGCTCTGCTCCATTCCACCCCAATCTACCCTGCAAGCAGAGCCGGAGTCCTGGGTGGCAGATCCAGACCCACAACCCTTCAGTTGGGGAGACATTTCAGACTGGTGGTACTGTGAAGACCCACCGATGGCAGGTGGAGATGGGACCGAGGTCTCTCTACCAGTCCTACAGGGAGGCTAGGCAGCCGGCCCAGGTCCCCAGCTACAGCAGGAGTTACTGGGAATAGAGACGGTCGGTTCTACTCCCCAGTGGCATACAGAGTTACAGGGAGCCGGAGGTGTCGTCCTTCCTTCCCAGCAGCAGTGTACCTTCCAGGCAGAGGAGACAGCTAATCCTTCTCCCCAACCACAGGGAGACAACAGCCCTGACCCCAATAGTGCAGATGGGACCGCAGTCTCTGCACCAGACCTACAGGGATGCTGGACGGCCGGTCCAGATCGCCAACCTACCCCGTAGGAATACCAGGAGGAGGAGGTAGAGGATCCCTCCTCTCTACAGAAGACCCCCAACCAGGTCCTGGGGGTAGTATTCCCCAACCCAGCAGAAGAGCTGGCGACAGGGCAGAGTGCTACCAACCTCTGCCCAGCACCTGCAAAAGCTACAGTCTTCACTTGTACACCCCAGGGATGCTGGACAGTCAGCCAAGATCCCAAACGGCCTGACGAGGTGAGCTCTACCACCCTGTCTTCTCTCCAGCGGCTGAAAGGACTCCCAGGAGAAGGGCCAGTCCATGCTTATCCCCAGTGGTGGGTATGTTCTACGAGAGAGGCAGAGGTTGGCTGGGTGAGTAACACTGTTTTCCCGACAATTTGTTGGGGGTACTGGGTGGGTGCAGACATTGGGGGGGCCCGTGGAACACAATCTACCTTAGAGAGGTTGGAAAGTTCCTCTCTTAGCCTACTAGGTTCCTCTTATGTCTAAGTCACCCTGTGTCTCTTAGGGACACAGGGTGCCCAAAAAGCCCAGTCTGGCCTGCCCAAACCAGACTTTCACAGACTGATCGGCTATGAGAGCTTCATGCGCCTTGCCAAGACAAACTTACAAACTATGTGGAACTTTGTCAAGGAAGCTGCCATGATGGATTGACTCTTTGGGACTTGTTACCCGACGAACTCAGGCACAGACCAGTTGGGGGTCTTGTACCTGGTTCGTCTACCTATGGGGGGAAGATATGTGATGGTACTAACCATCACTATGAGTGAAAGACAGATAAGTAATGGTTTGGATTGCTTCAATATTTGTCAGCAAAATTTTCATATAGAAATATGAAGATTTAATACCACCTTGTACAGTGTATTCCATGCTTGGCTGTGAGAGAGACACAAAGACTGTCATTCGCAGACTTCCCTATTGTTTGTGCATTGGAAGGGAATGTGTAGTGTGTTAAAGTTTACCTGTCTGACGGGCGTGGCCAACCAGGGCATGTGAGCGGACACACATCACGGAGCTCCCGCATGTCACCTTTCACTGATCCTTTCTCCGGCTACCGATCTGCCACTGCCTGTTGTAGACTTCTTCCTCACCCTCCGGGGACCCGCCAGATACGTTTAGTGCACCGATCCGAGCCATGATGACCCGGAAAGGCTGGGAAGAAGGTGCGGCTGTGGATGCCAACATGGCGCTGTGGCTGGCGCGCTGAAGGGGAAGATAGATTGAGACTGAGTCAGATACTTGCAGCAGTGCAGCAATGCACATCGTCGGTTAATACAGCGGGAGAGGCTGGGGGGGGAGCTCACAGAGGAGGTTTCCATGCTGCAACATGATCTCCAAAAAATGAGAGAATGCACTACAGCTGTCGAGGGGCGCATTAGTGAGGTGGAAGATAGATTGCCCTCTATTATCACTGAAGCCCATGCAACATCATCCCTGGCCAGGGCCATTCAGGATAAAACCGATGACATTGAAAATCACCTTAGGCGCAACAATATAAGAATTATGGGGCTTCCTGAAAAGGTGGAGGGCAGGGACCCCACGGAGTTCATTGAACGCTGGTTTATGGAGACCGTTGGCAGGGAGGCATTTTCCCCTCTATTTGCTGTGGAGCAGGCCCACCGTGCCCCTATGCGGGCTATTCCTGGCTATGCGCCCCATCCTATGCTTGCTTGTCTGCTGCACTACTGTGACCGTGAAAAGGCCCTGCGGCTAGCTAGGGAGAAGGATGTGCTTAAATCTAATGGAGTCCGGATGTCCATCTATCCGGATTTCTCGGCAGAGGTGCAGAAGAAAAGGGCCAAGTTCCAGGAGGTCAAGCAGCGCCTGCAGAGGGTCCAATTGCCCTACGCCATGCTTTTCCCTGCCCGCCTGTGGGTTACTGCACGGAGTCAAGCCCACTTTTTCAATACAGCTGGAGAGGCTGTGAACTGGCTGGATGTCAACGAACCGTCCCTGAGGATGCGGCAGCGTGTGGTGGCTGACCCCTGAAGACCCCAGTTGTCGCTAACCATGAGCTTGATGTCAGTTTGGCTCTCTACTTGTGTACCCCCATACCGGGGGTGCCCTCATTTACTTGTCCGGAGACTTTTACCATTTGCCTATTAAGGCTGGATGGCTCCAACTAGCATGCAATGGTGGAATCTAAATGTGCTTCGCATCACTTAGCGTGTTGCTTGAAGGAGTTCACTCACAGGTTGACTGAACTGTGGATGACTTTTTTGCCCAGTTGGCACTGTTTTGTTTTTGCTCTGACCTACCTCTACCTTGTCCCAGATGTCCAGACTCCGGGAGTTTTAATTTTTATCCCTTTTTTTACACAGGCTTTGCTTCATCTTTTGCTGATTGCACTACCCAGGGGAGGACAGATCCCTGATGTGGATGTGGACCAAGGCACCCTGTCCCCTTGCACCCTTGTGGGTTGCAATTTTGCTTTCCTTACCCTATATATGATTGCAAAGAATGTGGAATATGTCTAATGTACCCTTGGTTTCATGGAATGTCCGGGAGTTGGGTGATCCCTTGAAAAGGGCTATGGTGAACTCTGTCCTGCGCAAGTACCTCCCAGCTATTATTGGTCTCCAGGAGACTCATCTCACTGCAGACATGATCGGATGTGTTTGGTATACTTGGGCACGACAGATCTATCACTCCATGCATACCTCTTTTTCTCAGGGGGTGTGTGTATTGGTCCATAGGTCTGTGGATTATCAAGAACTGTCGAAACTGTGTGACCCGGAAGGCAGATTTATATTCTTGCATTGCACCTTGTATTCACGTATCTGTGTGTTGGCTATGATATATGTCCCACCTCCCTTCTCACTGTTTGTGTTGAGGGAGCTGGTGAAATTTACGTTGGACAAGCCTCATGCACTGTTGTATGTCATGGGGGATTTCAATGGGGTGCTGGACCTCTCCAGAGATAGACACCCGCCTCCTAGTGTAGGGCCGGGTGCCCGTGGCACCCCATTGGCCCATTTTCTGGGAGAAATGTCCTGGGTGGATGTGTGGAGGATCCGACACCCTGTTGCAACCCAATTCTCTTTCTACTCCAAGACACATGGGTCTTTGTCTTGCATAGACTTGTGTGTTGGTACCCCCCAGTCTCTGGAGACAGTATCTAAGATTCAGTACGCCCCTCGGGGTGTCTCTGATCACTCCCCCCTGGTCTGTTGGATCGAGTTGTCTCAATGCATACTGGTTAAAACTCCTCCCCTCTGATAGTAATATACCTAGAGCCATGGCTCATTTCTTTTTAGACAATGACATGTACCCGGATATTTTGACCCAATGGGATGCGTTTAAGTGCTATCTGCGGGGAGAGTTCATTGATACCATCAATAAGGTTAAGACCTCTACTCGGGAGTGGGAGGAACACCTGACTAAACATGTGAGGGACCGGGAGGAGGAGTATGTGGGCCAACCCACTGAAGCGTCTAAGACTGCATGGCTGTCGGCTATCTTTATCTCATCCAGGGCAGAATGTAAGCGGTTCTTTTCTAGGGTTACCTTCTATAAGGAGGGGGAGCAGACTGGTCGTCTCCTGGCAAAACTTGTAAATGTACGCCCTGCGGCTCCGGCTATAGGAGCTCTATGACTGCCCTCGGGCAGCCTGGTCAACTCTTCGGAGCTGATTATGGCAGAGTTGGTTCGCTTTTTTCCTGAGTTATTATCAGGGCCCAGATTCGAACCCAGTGCTTCTTCTTGCTGAGCTATCCAGCTGCTGATATTTATGCATTCTAGATCTATGTGGTGACGTAGACCTTGTCCAGTTTCCTGTCTAGTTCCTTGCCCAGCCTCCTGTGAACTCTGAACTTTTGGCCACTCCTTTGAACTTCCTATTTAAGCCTGATCTGGAAACTTCCTGATACCAGATTATTGTGCTTTTGCCAAGATCTAGCTTAGTGTGCTTCATCCTCCTGAATCTTCTAATTGTGTACCGACCTCCAGCTACGTTCAAGTACTACGCCTCTGCCTGCTGCCATTTTGCTCTTCACTGCTTGTGTACCGATCTTTGGCTAAGACTACGACTACTCTTCTGCTTGTTCCCTCACTCTGGCTGATCTCTTGTGTACCAGACCCTGCTTGTTGACCACGGTTGTGCTGCTTCCTGCGACTGGACTCTGAGCCTGACCCAGTAATCGTGGCAGAATAATCTGGCCACAATGGAGTCCGCAGTAGCAGCCGCCCTTGCCACTGTCACTCAGCAAATTTCTGAATTGCAATAGTTTGGTGTCACTTATCAGGCAAAATTTAAAGAACTGCAAAATGTGGTGAAAGGTCAACAAGAGGCAATTCAGGACTTAAAGAAACAGGTGTTGGATCTTAGTTCCCTAAATGGCGCAAGTTCTGAGTCCAGTGCTCGAATGCCTCCTCCACAATTCTAAATGCAGCCTGCTGCGTTTTTCTCTGAAAGAAAGAAGGTACTGTTTATTATCAATCTCCTGACAGAGGAAGCTTTATCTTGGGCCTCTCCCTATGTGGAAAAGGATGACATCATTTTAGATAATCTCCACTCCTTTACTAAAGCTATGGACCAAGTTTTTGACGATCCAAATCAATGTGCTACCGCTGAGGCCAAACTGCATAATTTGCGTCAGGGACGAAGCTCCGTGGCTGAATACACTACTGAATTCAGGCGCTGGATCGCAGATCCAACCTGGAATCCAGCAGCACAAAGAAGCCAATTTTGGCAGGGGCTTTCTGAGCAAATAAAGGATGAACTGGCTAGAGGTGATACTCCTGATGATCTGGAGAACGTTATCCAATTGTGCATCCGTATTGACCAGAGACTTTATGTAAGGAGAAAAGAAAGACTGGGAATACTAGGAAATACTGAGGGTATGCCTTTTTCTTTTAGTCAACCTCCTCAGAAGAGTTCTCAGGTTTTTCATGATTCCAGTAAGCCTGAACCTATGCAGATTGATTCCTTTAGAAGGGGTATCACTACTCAGGAAAAGGAAAGACGTTGGAGTGAAAATTTATGCCTTTATTGTGGGGACTCTGGACATTATGCTATTAACTGTCCAAATAAGCTAAGGAGAACAGTTGCTACAACTGATGTTAAAGACATTGAACAAATTAGTTCCATCGCTCAGTCAGTTTCTCCAATACTTGAAGAAAACAATCTTATACAAGCTCCGCCCACTCGCTTTATAATTCCCATTCGACTCTCTGATGGGGCTAATGACATTTCCTGCTCTGCCATGTTGGACTCTGGAGCGGGGGGAAATTTTAGGGACATTGGATTTGCTCAAGACCATCATATTGAATTGAGAAATAAATCCTCACATGTAGATACGGAGACGGTTCATGGTTCCCCCCTATCCTCCAGGCCAGGTACCCATGAGACTGCTCCTCTTAGTTTGTTTTTTGAGCCTGATCAGCAGGAGACCATAAGTTTCCTATCATTCTAGGTATCCCCTGGTTCTCGATTCATAACCCCTCTGTCAATTGGGAAACACGTGTTTTAACTTTTGCCTCTGAGTACTGTAAAGGACATTGTCAACCTAATTCCACCCATGTTGAGAATCTCCGGGTGGAGGAACACATGGTTCCTGGATATGAAGGCCTGCCACCCCAATACAGAGAATTTAATGATGTGTGTGATAAGAAGAATGCTGATCAGCTACCCCCACATCGCCCTTATGACTGTCCTATTGAACTTTAACCTGGGGCAGAGATTCCTTTTGGCCGCCTCTATTCTATGTCTGAACCTGAATTAAAGGTGTTAAGGGAGTGGTTGGATGAAAACCTGGCAAAGGAGTTCATAAGACACTCAACCTCTCCTGCTGGGTCAGGTCTCTTCTTTGTTGAGAAGAAGGATAAGACATTGAGACCATGCGTTGATTATAGGGAATTAAATAAAATCACTATCAAGAATCGCTATCCCCTCCCACTAATCCCCAAGCTTTTGGAAAGACTTTGTTCTGCAAAGATATTTACTAAATTGGATTTACGGGGTACATATAACCTCATTCGCATTCGTAAGGGTGATGAATGGAACCAGATATGGACATTTCGAGGCTTTGGTCATGCCTTTCGGTTTTTGCAATGCTCCAGCAACTTTTCAACACTTTATTAATGATGTGCTGCAAGATCTATTGGATTAATTTGTGATTGCTTATTTAGATGATATTCTTATCTTTTCAGATTCTCTACAGGAACTTCGCAAACACGTATCCATTATTTTCGAGCGCCTGAGGAAGAATCGGCTGTACATCAAATTGGAGAAATGCAAATTTGAACAGACCAAGATTCAGTTCCTGGGATACATAATCTCCCCTGAAGGGTTGAGCATGGACCCTGATAAGATTAAAGCAGTGGTGGAGTGGCCTGCTCCTAGGAATGTTAAAGAAATTCAACGATTTCTTGGATTTGCCAGCTTCTACAGAAAGTTTATAAGGGACTTTTCCAAGGTGGTTGCACCAATTACCCAGTTAACCAAAAAGGGACAACTCTTCACATGGGCACTAGAGGCACACACAAGCTGCTTTCTGTAAACTAAAGACACTCTTTACCTCTGCACCAGTTATAATACATCCTGACCCTGAACTGCCCTTTGTTGTAGAAGTTGATACCTCAGATTCTGCTGTTGGAGCTATCCTTTCTCGGCGTACAGGTGAAAAGATGCAGCTTCATGCCTGTGCTTTTTTTTTCCTGTTTTATCTTTTGCTGAAAGGAACTATGACATTGGGAAAAAAGAATTGCTGGCGATAAAGGAAGCTTTCTCTGAATGGAGGCATCTGTTGGAAGGGGCTGAGCATTTAGTGACTGTTCTTACTGTAAAGAGACTGTCCTCACGACAAGCACGCTGGTCTTTATTCTTCTCCAGGTTTAATTTCATAGTTTCTTACAGACCTGGCTCAAGAAATGGCAAGTCTGATCCCCTGTCACGGAGTTTGTCTGAATCCCCTTAAGAAAGCAACTCTGACTGCAACATTCTTTCTCAAAATAACTTTTTAGGAGCCACTAATCCCAAAGAATTTTTGACCTTGCTTAAAGATGGCTATTTTTCTGATCCCCTCCTTAAACATCCTCCCAAGGACCTGAGTCTCACCTTCAGAAATGGCTTTTGGATTCAGAACCATTGCCTCTATGTCCCTCAAAGTGTGCAGCTAGAAGTCCTCAGACTGGTTCATGACTCTAAGCTTGCAGGACATTTTGGGGCCTTTAAAACTGCTGAACTGTTGTCTCGTTCATTCTGGTGACCTAGTTACAAGAAAGATGTAAAGAACTATGTTGCTTCTTGTCCAACTTGTGCAAGTCATAAGACACCCCAATCTTCCCCTGTGGGACTGCTTCAACCGCTTCCAATTCCATCACGGCCTTGGGGATCAATTTCTATGGATTTTGTGGTTGAACTCCCTCCTTCGAAGGAAATGACCACCATCTTGGTAGTGGTCGACTGCTTCACCAAGATGGCTCACTTCATCCCAACTAAGGGGGTACCCAATGCGGAACTAACTGCAGAATTAATGATCCGGGAAGTATTTAAACTACATGGGATCCCGGATGATGTGGTCTCAGATAGGGGGGTTCAATTTACTTCCAAATTATGGAGAAGTTTCTGCATGTCCCTGGGTGTCACAGTCCATCTTTCCTCTGCATTTCATCCTCAATCCAATGGCCAAATGGAAAGAACAAATCAGACTTTGGAACAATATTTTTGCTGTTTTGTTAGCTATTTGCAAGATGATTGGGTACATTATCTTCCAACAGCAGAGTTTTCCTACAATAATTCTAAGCACAGCTCCACATCTCTTAGTCCTTTTTATGTGAATACAGGGTACCATCCAGTTTCTGACCTCCCTATTGCTACACTGATTCCTGCTGTTAATGAGAGGTTATCTCTTTTACAGGAAACTCGAAGTAAACTGCTTGAAACATTGAAGGTGGCACAGGAGACTTACAAGAAGGCATCTGATAGACGTAGAAGAGAAATACCATCTTTCTGTGTTGGAGACAAGGTCTGGTTATCCACAAAGAATCTCAGGACTCAGGTACCATCTGTTAAAGCGGAGTTCCACCCTGGATTTTTTTTTTTTTTTTTAATACCCCCCGGACAGTCAGGGCTAGTGCATTCCACAATGGCTAGCCTCTGATCTGTCCCGGGTTGCACTTACCTGTTAGGACAAATACTTACCTTGCAAACGTCTTGTCCAGCGCTGCCATCTCAGATGTGGGCAGCTTGAAGCCAGCGCGTCCTCTTCGGCGTCTTCTTCCGCCTTCTTTGGTCCCACGATGCTCTGCGCCGGCCCCGACGTCACTTCCGGGTCGTGCGCGTCATCCCTCCACAGCTTCTGGGCATGCCCAGAAGCTGTTTAGAAGGGGATGACGCGCGCGACCCGGAACTGACGTCGGGGCCGGTGCAGGCGCAATGATTCCTGGGAGCTATGACGTCCAGCTCCCAGGAATCATTGCAGAGCCAGGAAGTGACGACGGGCCGCGGCCGAGGAAGGAGGAAGAAGGAAGTAAGGTAAGTATATTTTCCTCGCTACGAGGTAAGTAAAAAAAAAAAAAAATATGCGATTATCCATTTCTTTTTCAGGTGACCCGGAGCGATAAGATGGAGGTAAGTATAAAAATAGGGTGGAACTCCACTTTAACTTGGGGCCAAAGTATATAGGACCTTTTCAAATCCTGGCACAAGTTAATGCAGTTACTTTCTGCTTGAAACTTCCTGACAGTATGAGAGTCCATCCTGTTTTTCATGTTTCTTTACTTAAACCCTTCCATGAAAATTCCTTCCCTGGGAGAGTCCTTCCTCCTCCCCTGCCTGTGGTTTTTGAGGGTGAAGAGGAATTTATTGTAGAAGGAATAATTGACTCCAGGATCCACAGGAACAAGTTGCAGTACCTGGTAAAATGGGAAGGATACGGACCTGAAGAAAATTCTTGGGAACCTGCTGAGCATGTCCATGCTCCTAGACTGGTCTGCGAGTTCCATCAAAGGTTTCCCCTTAAGCCTGGTCCTGAGATGCCCTGTGGTCGTCCTAGAGGGAGGGGCATACTGTCAGTGCCCAGATTCGAAACCAGGCCCTCAGCTGCTTCTGGCAGTGCTTCTTCTTGCTGAGCTATCCAGCAGCTGATATCTATGCGTTCTAGATCTATGTGGTGACCTAGACCTTGTCCAGTTTCCTGTCTAGTTCCTTGCCCAGCCTCCTGTGAACTCTAAACCTTTGGCCACTCCTTTGAACTTCCTATTTAAGCCTGATCTGGAAACTTCCTGATGCCAGATTATTGTGCTTTTGCCAAGATCTAGCTTAGTGTGCTTCATCCTCCTGAATCTTCAAATTGTGTACCGACCTCCAGCTACGTTCAAGGACTACGCCTCTGCCTGCTGCCATTTTGCTCTTCACTGCTTGTGTACCGATCTTTGGCTAAGACTACGACTACTATTCTGCTTGTTCCCTCACTCCGGCTGATCTCTTGTGTACCAGACCCTGCTTGTTGACCACGGTTGTGCTGCTTCCTGCGACTGGACTCTGAGCCTGACCCAGTCATCGTGACAGATATACTCCTCCAGGGTCACCTATGGTGCCCCGGAGCTGGCTAACTACTTGCGAGGGGTGGATCTCCCTACTCTGTCGGCCGCACATAGGGCCAAATTGGATGCTCCCATTACACTGGAGGAGTTGTAGGAGGTGGCCAGCTCTTTTCCTACCCTTAAGGCCCGGGGGGATGACGGGCTACCTATGGAGGTATATCAGACCTTCCCCGACACTTTACTGCCGTGACTGCTGCGGGTTTTTAATGAGGTTGTGGTCGTTTGCCTCCGTCTATGTCTGGGGCTAGTATTATTCTGCTCTTGAAACTGGACAAACCCCCCCTTGGACCCTAACTCCTATAGACCGATTTCCCTATTGCAATTAGACATTCAAATTCTGGCCAAGGTTCTTGCCCGTCGGCTGAACAAGGTGGTTGCTACCATTGTTCACGACGACCAAGCAGGGTTCGTGCCCAACAAGTCCACGGCTGTCAATCTCCACAGATTGTATGTTAATATTGCGGTGTTAGCAAAATTTGGCTTTGGTCCCACGTTTATTGCATGGGTTCGCCTCCTCTACCAGGCTCCGCGGGCGGTGATTCAGGAGGGGGCAGGCAATCTGCACCATTCCATCTGTAGAGGGGGACTAGGCAGGGATGCCCTCTGTCCCTTTTACTGTTCGCCCTGGCCATAGAGCCCCTGGCAGCACAGATTAGGGCCAGTGCCTCGGTGGTGGGCTTTCAGTATGGGACCCTGCATGAAAAGATACTATTGTATTCTGATGATATGCTGCTGCTCTTGGGAGACACGGGACCCTCTTTGCGGACAGTGATGGGTGTCATTACCGCTTTTGGTGGCTTTTCTGGTCTGACCATTAACTGTTCTAAATCGGCCTTGTTGCCACTGGATCCCCAGTTAGCCACCTTTTGCCCTGTACCTGTGGTACAGCAATTTAAATACCTGGGTATAGTGATCTCGGCCACCATTTCTGACTATTGTCATCTGAACATATTCCCACTTCTGACGCGGTTTAGACACAAGGTCGCTATTCGGTCTAAACTATGGCTCTTAGTGGCTGGGAGGGCAAATTTGCTGAAAATGATCTTAATGCCCCAACTATTGTACTTTCTCCATAATACGCCGGTGGTTATTCCGCTGAAATTGTTTTGGCTGGTGAACTCCATCTACAATTCCTTGCTGTGGTGGTCGGGTGTTGCTAGAATTAGGTTAGAGCAACTGTACAGGCCCAAGGATAGGGGATAGCTTGCCTTCCTAAGCCCTGGATTTACTATCTGGCGGTGCAGATGCAGCACCTGCTGGGGGCCCTCAGGGTGCGGGACCAGGAGGCCGGGGATTCTACCCTGCGGGTCCCGCTTCATGAGGTTGCTGTCGACACCGTCCCTGGGGCCCTGGAATCACAATTGTTTCTAAAGTCCAACAAACTGTTTCCCACTTATAGATTAATACATAAAGTCTTGGTTAAGGTAAAACAGCTACAGAATACAGTCCGCTCTGGCATAACCTAACATATCCGGAATTGGCTAAGTTGCAGTGTGCAGGTCAATGGAGGGGGGTTACCCACCTTAGACATGTATTTGAACATAGCTGGTTGCTGGACTTTGAACAGCTGCGGGCCAGGTTTAACCTACCCCCGGGCATGCTATTTTCTTACCTACAGTTAAGGCACGCAGTTTGGGCCCAGCCCTCTTTGCTGTGCCCGGAACTTTCCTCGACTCCGGTTTTCTCCATGATGAAATATTATGATTCTACTAAGGGGTTAATTTCTGAGTGCTATTCCATGCTATTGAGTGACTATTTGGATACATTTCCTAGCCCGGCTAAAACGCACTGGGAGACAGATGTGGGGGTCCTTACCGACGACCAGTGGGATGAATCGCTAGAGTCGGTGCGACATTGCTCTTTAAGGGTTGCGCATCGACTCTCGCAACTTTACATACTCCTCAGGGTGCATCACACCTCCCTCCAACTTCATAGGATGGGCCTAAGGACGGACTCATTGTGTACCAGGTGTAACAGGAATTGTGGGGATCGCATTCACCTCCTGTGTAGGCCCCAAGTTCCACAGGTACTGGACGGCAGTGGTTCGGACCGTTAATGCTGCCTTCCTCCTGTCTGTACCGGTAGATCCGAAGCCGTGCCTTCTAGTTATGGTGAAGGAATATTCGCCAGATGTCAACATTCGAATGTCAGTGTTTAGGACACTGTTTCAGGCCCGAAAGATTATTTTGCAGCACTGGACATCCCCCCCCCCCCTCGCTGGAGCTGTGGGTACATGCCATGGGTTCTACTTTGCGATGTGAATGCATGATTTACCAACATAGAGGCGTACCGCTCATATATGAAAACATTTTGGGGTGGGTGGCTGGCACAGCCGGGTTTGGCCCCCGCAGACTTGATTCTTGACTGTCTGTTACAGTAATGCACTGCCTTAATTGCTGTTGGGGGAGAGACGGGGGAGGGGGATTACATGGTGTGCCCTGGGAATTTCACAGCATAGCTGCTTGTATTTTTATGAAGATGTGTTCTTTTGGAAGTGCCTTACTCATGATATTTGATTGTCTACTCTCTTTTTGCAAAAGAGTATGTTTTGTGAAGCCTGTAAGTTCTTGTTTTCTTTAATAAACTTTGTTTCTGATTTTAAAAAAAACGTTTACCTGTCTGTTCCATTGTTAAATGTTAATGACCTCACATTGTTCTGTCCAGATGGCTAGATAATTAGTTTAGTTCCTGAATACACTTTCACTTTGCATATGCTACTGTAATCAGCCAGAGGGGAGGGATTGTGTACACTGTATGAGAGTGTAAAACTCTGTTCCTATTGGATTGTGAATGCCACGTCCAGTCTTCAACAAGGTCCACCTGGGCGGTAACCTTGTGGGTCAAAACTGTATATAAGTCTGTTTCTTGTTCAATGAATTTGTTCTATAGTTACTTCACCCTCAATCTAGAGTCCTGTCTCTTATTGGGGGAATATGCTACAAGGTTGTAGCTTGTAAGAGCTTGTGTAAGAGCTTGTTCTGCTGCAATCTCTGGGTCACCCACGGGAACCTGGAGCCTTGTCGTAGGTCCAGGGTGGGTAGGAGATGGTGAGACCCTAAACAAGCTGCGGCAGTTTGTGGGGTCTGAAGTGGTTACGGTGTCTGGTGGAGTGCTTGGAGCCCTCGGGAAGCACTAGGAGCATCTGTCAACTGAAGTACCCAGTCAGGGGTGTCCTGTACCATTACAGGTACCTTGAAAAACAATCAGAGAAGGATTGTGCTCACTCATAAGGCAAGCCCTAGTGAGATTCATTTTTTGGACCTGAGAATTTCATTAGTTGATGGGGTCGTGAGACAGGAATGGGTTTATTCCATTGGATTCCTGACACTATTTATCTTGGCTAACTTCAGTGCCCAAGAGCCATTTCTTACACCTCACTGCACATATAAAGAAGGTTACTTGGAACAAGCACATGTCTTAAAGTCAAGATTTTTTTTAAAAAAAGGCTATAGTTAGGAAAACCTTGATAGGATAATATATATGGTGGGTAACCATGACCAGGAGAAACTGATTACTATTGTAATGTCTCGGCTGTGTGTTGCTTTAGGTACACAGCTTTACATCAAGTTTAAACCGAATCTCAATGAAAGAAGCGTTGGTTTCTTTAACTGATGCAATCTTTACTGAGATATAATGTGTGTGGTAAAACTGTGAAACAAACATGTAAAAGACAAATATAAGTATGGCTATTCAAACAACATACATTATGCATAGTTATACAAAAGATAGGGATTAACTAACATGTGCTTGCTTACTACACACTGAAACATATATTATCTATATACAAATGTCTAGCATCCCTCTACACAGGCTGAACTAGCAAAACCCTTTACTCACAGGCTTTGGTGTTCATCAGATTTGCAGTCTATATTAGCTTTAAGAAGTCCTGTAGATCTGGTCACTACGGTAGTTAAAGCTGGAATGAACAGAACAAGTTTAGACTTGTCCTAGGCAGTAGAGAGAAGACCCGCCCCTAGGCTTCAAGAAAAAGGAGGGTCTTAAAGAGACAGACACTGCTGAGTGCCAAGCATGTAATATACATTGCGAAGGCAGCACAACTATAAATTAGGGTCCCTCAAAGAATTAAGATCATTTTAACCTGTCATTCTTTATTACTTTTTCTTCCCAGCATTATTTGATAAAAAATATCATGAAAAAGCATTGGCCTGTACTGAAGAGTGACTGTATATTGGGCCCTATGTTATCTTAGAATCCTTATATAATTTTTAGAGGTGCTGCTACTTTGAGAAATAAACTGGCTCCTAACATATTGGATCTATCCATTAGAACTACATTTTTTGTAGCATTGATGGGTATCATTTTTGTAGGAAATGTGGTGTTTGCCAGGTAAATAGTTTCAAAGGATGAAAGTCCTTCCAGACTGCCAAAACTTATGACCTACATTTATTCATTTCTTGCGCTTCGAAAAATGTGGTATACTTTATATGCTGCAGTGTCTGTGTGGTTTGCAGTATGTGGGGCGTACCACACGGGCACTGCAGGTTTGTTTGAACAATCATATTGTCAATATCAGGAAAGGCTTCAAGGGACAAAGTGGGGTTGATTAACTAACCACTTTACCACTAGAGCATTTTGCTGTCTTACGTCTGAGCCACTTTTTGCGATTCGGCGCTGTGCAACCTTAACTGACAATTGCGCGGTCGTGCAACGCCATACCCAAACAAAATTTACGTCCTTTTTTTCCCACAAACAGAGCTTTCTTTTGGTGGTATTTGATCACCTGTGTGATTTTTAATTTTTGCGCTATAAACAAAAAAAGAGCATAAATTTTGAAAAAACAACAATATTTTTCACATTTTTTTATATGATATTCCCCCCAAAAAATGTAAAAATCAAAATTTTTTTACATTTTTGGCCAATTTGTTTTTTGCTACATATGTTTGGTAAAAAAATTCACAATAAGCGTATTTTGATTGGTTTGCGCAAAAGTTATTGCGTTTACTAACAAAGGGAAAGATTTCTGTCATTTTTGGTGTTTTTTTTTTAACGAGTAATGGCGGCGATCTGCGATTTTTTTTGCGGGACTGCGACATTGCGGCGGACAGATCGGACCCTTGACTGACATTTTTGACACTTTTGGGGGTACCAGTGACATTACTGCAGTAATCAGTGCTATATATATGCACTGTTACTGTAAAAATGACTCTGGCAGGGAAGGGGTTAATTTTATTGGAGAGGGAGGGGTTAATGTATGCCTGGTGCTTACTGATGTGTGGGGGGGGGGAGGTGACTGTGTGAGCCAGGGACAGATCGGAGTGTTCAGCTATGCTGAACACTCCGATCTGTCACTCCCTGTCACTTGGGAGATCCGCCCGCTTGTGTTTACACAGGCGGGCGGATCTCCACACTAGATCCCTGACGATCAGGGCAGAGCAGCGGCGATCGCCGCTGCTCCTCCCCTGCCCCGTCTCCCACTGTGACTGAATACAGCGGGAGCGAGCCTCCGGCGGCGCGCGAGCGCCGCCCACAAGGGGGAGTGTCTGATGACGTAGGTCTACGTCGTCAGACGATAACGAGCCACTTTGCCGCAGTAGTACTACGGTACTCAGTGGCAAAGTGGCTAAAGACAAATCCACTGTGCACTACAAGTGTACTGCAAGTACACTTCGAAGTGCAATCACTGTAGATCTGAGGGGAAGATCTGAAATGAGGGGAAGTACTGCTGATTTCTATTATTCAATCATATACAAGCAAAAATGCTTTTATTTTCCTTGTATGTCCCCCTCAGATCTACAGCGACTGCACTTCTAAGTGCACTTGCAGTGCACTTGTAGTGCACTGTGGATTTGCCTTCAGTAAATAAACCCCAGTGTGTTGAAACATTACGCTGCAGAACACAATGAAAATCCATGTGGAACTACTTTTATTGCAATTGAGAAACATAATCCTAGCTGGAGAGGAAGCAATGCCAGAAGGGATATTTCCAGAGTTGATACTAAATGGATTTATCAGTTTAAAAACATATGCCCTGCTCTGTTTGAAAACTGAGTGAGACATAAATTGTTTTTACAAATAATAGTAGACTTTTTACTTTATTTTTATTTTGTATTGTACTTGAGCTTTTTTTATTTTTGCTTCCATTAGTCTGTTTCCCCTTGAACTTAGTAAAGGCACAAAAGTTACTTGTTGTTATGTGAGACTAAATGTCCCTTTGATGGTCCGCTAAATTGTTTTTCTTTTTCTGACTATTGGGGTTAACACTCAGAATTTGAACTTTTCATATTTTTAATGTTGAATAAAATTGATAAATAAGGGTTACAGTATATGTATTGTTTTTTTTTTTTTTTTTTGTTTTGCTTTTAGGTGGAAGAGGAATAACTCTAGTGTTGTTTATATTTATTTATTCAATAGTTTAATCACCTTTATTTTTTAACATTTTGAATACATTTATTTATTTTTTTATTTATTTTTTTATTTTTCTGGGCTCTTTTCCAATTTTTGTCCACAAAATGGCAATGAAGGATATTTGTAACCATTGAGCCATAATATATGGATGGCCAGATCTACTGTAGTTTCTTTATGGGTTGTTGTGGCAAATAATTTATAGATTAAGTCCCTCCTCTTATGCAGTTGCAGCCAACAGGATCCGATCCTCCTCTAGAGGTCTCCTCTATTTAAGGCTAGGTTCACACATGTCTGGTGTGAATTTCCCCTTTGTTTTCACTGCCAATTTCCTAAGCAGCTGTTCAATAGTTCAGCTGCGATTTTAGATGCAATTCAGATGCAAATTCTTGGAGTCAGCAGCCACTGGCATCTTTAACATTAGCCGGTTGTTAAGGAGTGGGCTGGGTGGGAAGCCTGCCACCGCATCCTTAACAATGGATTACTCATTGGCTTCCCACTGACAGCTAAATGTAATAAAACATTTCCAACAATATAAAGTTCTGAAAAAAGTTCCTGCTATCCATTTCTTTGCCTGAAAGGCCATCCCTGCCCTTCACCTTCCCATAGAAGGCATGGTTTCTACTTTGCTGGACCATGCAATCAGCAGTAAGATCCACATAACAATGTAGCAATGATGCTACTGTATTTATCAGTCACAGCCCAGTGGGTGACTCTTCTGGCAGTTGGGAAAGATGCAGTACAGGACACACCTTTGTTCTTGTTTTGCTGCCCTGCACCCTTACAGCTGATCGTGATGGTGTCAGAGCTTTCCCCTCTTTGTCAATGCCCTCTTCTGCTGAGTCATCCTCTGATTCACAATTTCCCCTTAAACATTTGAGAGGCAATGCTCCAGCTAAAAGATGATTTGCAGTGCTGCAGCTGCTACACCCAGGGAACAGGAGCCACACTGAGGCAGAGATTCTTATAGCTCTGCATGGGGTAGTCCCAAAGGAGAATACTCCCATGGCAAATTGTGTCAGAAATGGCGGTGTGTAATAATGGTACCAACCTGTCGTCCACCCGCAGGAACAGGTGAGTCGTGTGCCTTCCCTGTCACATGTCCTCAAAATAGTGGTGCATAAATTCATGGATAGGTACCTTGGATTATAAGATGTTCTGAGGTAGGCCAGAAGAGTTTGTAGCTATATATTAAGAGGTTCTATGCAGCCAGTCATCTTCATTGCCCTTGTGAGGAAGTCTATTGATACAAAACGTACGGTTGGAGGACATAGCAGTGATGTCAGCACACCCACCAGGGTGCAGGACAATAATTCCTGATATATTAATTTTACTTATGAGTTGAATACTGTTCTTTTAATACATTTCTTATGCTAGGAAATTGTGCAATGAGCCATTGTGTTCCTTATACACATACCTGATTAAATAAATGACGACAACTAACAGGCTGCATTATCGGGTGATCTTTTTGATGTCGCAGCTAACATGTGTGTCCTGTGAAAGGAGTGTTACCTGCATACCCACATATGAGGCTGTTGCCCACTAATGTGTGGCTAGACCTTATTTGGGGTCTCCTCATCTGGTAAGCATCCATTTATTATTATAAATGGTGGAGCACAGAGAAGGGATGACTTGGAGCACTTTTGGACTGTAATTAAGCACGTGTGGAGCACCTGTGTCACCACCAGTATTTGGAATTGGGATTCCTCTGTCTATATCCTTTACCAATTTTATGCCACATTCGAAAATGTGTCATTTTGAATGAACATTATTTGATGTCTGTTATGCTTTGCACAGTATAATTGGCACTTTATTTGAAAATATCCAATCTGCATACCTTACTTGGCACTTTTTTTTTAATAATATAATTTATAAATGCACATGTTTACAGCTTTACATGTATGTATGGATACATTTTCTTTTTTGCACTTATACTTAAGCTCTTTATTCTCATGAGTGTATGTGCACTACATAATTTCAAATATTTGAGTATATTCACAGCGCAACACATTTTTTTGATTGTTATGTTTTAGTATTGGGATGTGCAATACAGTGAGTGCAGCTTTTTTTAAATCATTAATCACTGAATTCAGATCACAACACTTAGCGCAGATTTTCTTCTTTGTTTAGTCCTACGCAGCCAGTGCTCGGCTTGGTGAAATTCAATGGGAAATCCCTCAGTCCACAACCACTTGATCTGTATTGCCTTGCTCCAGGAAATATTTGATTGCCCGTTGGGGGATCAGGAAGGAACTCTTTCCCCTGCTGGAGCAATTTGGATCATGCTTTGCTGGCATTTTTTGCCTTTCTCCGGATTGCATGATTTTTTCCCCTTTTTTTTGGTTGAACTAAAAGACTTGTGTCTTTTTTCAACCAGACTAACTATGTAACTTTGACATGCCTACCAGATGGAAATGGACTTTGTTCATGCTGAAGTGGCTGCACATGCAGCAAAGGGCCATCAACAAGTACCTGTGAGAGTATGACACAAGGGAAGGTTTGGGGAACCTGGGCTTTCTTTCCCCACACCAGTTGTTTTTTTATACAAGATGCATGGACTCTATTGTCACTGTTCAAGGAGGCTGAGAATGGTGAGCTGTGATAATGCATGCATCAGTGACACTGTACCAGTTGTTTTCCTGATAGAGCACAAACTGCATGGCATCATGGACAGGGTACTCAAGGCATAGCATGAAGTGGAAGAAGAGCATTTCTTTCTCTCTTTTCAATGGTTTTTATTGAAAGTTTTCAGCATACAAATGTGTGATATAAAAATGCAATAATTGAAAACGGTACGTAACAGTATAACAATCCCAGTGGTCTGGTAGTACAGCCAGGAGTAGGCAAGCATAAAAATACATCAGAAAACTTGTTACTTCCAAGGAGGGAAACCATGCGAAGTGAGGGCTCGAGGGCTCCCACACAAGTGGATATATAGAGACGTCCCTCCGCATTGCGTCAGAACTCTAGTAACAAACAATATCATCCACCGCAAATTGGTAAACATACAGGTTACTGCTAGATAGCTGGGCTGAAACCAACTCAGAAGATTAAGCCGCAGCGGGTGACCACTGAGAAAACCTTAGAAAGAAAGTCTGCTGAGAGACTAATATAACGGATAGAGAGAATGGAGAAGAAAGAGAGAAATGGAAAGAAAAGGCAAGAGAAAGAAGAAGAAATGGACCCAACCCCGCTCACCGG
Source organism: Pelophylax lessonae (assembly GCF_965119305.1). Classification (NCBI taxonomy): domain Eukaryota; kingdom Metazoa; phylum Chordata; class Amphibia; order Anura; family Ranidae; genus Pelophylax; species Pelophylax lessonae. The sequence continues at coordinate 412,872,281 of NC_138771.1, read as the reverse complement.
ACCCCACCCCCAGACCCAAGCGGACTGCTCACTCGTTCCCAGTAAGATAATTGAGCCAGGGTTCCCACACTTTGTCGAATATGTGCATCTTATCATCCAGTTGAGCCGACAGCCTCTCGTTCAGCATTATCCAGGATAACTTATGTCTAAGTTGCTCAAACCGCAGGACAGGAGACCTCCAGGATCTAGCAATCGTAATTTTGGCCGCCGTAAAAATAAATGTTATAAGTTTCCTCTGTGCCCTGGTCGCCGTGTCCACCTTTCTGCCCAGTAGGGCCTGCTGCGGTGACTTAGTCAGGTTTACCTGCCTAAGAGAATATATACAGTTATACACTCTGATCCAGAAACGTCTCACTTTGGGGCATTGCCACCAAATGTGGAACATAGTACCAACCTGGCCACAGCCTCGAAAACACTGAGGAGACGCCCCGGGCACAAAGGATGCTATCCTGGCCGGTACCATGTACCAACGCAGTTTCCTTATAATTAGCTTCTATGATTGAGGTGTTGATTAGAGATCTGGAGGCCTCCTGAGCCATGGCATGCCAGTCTGCCAAGTCAATGGTTTCCTGGACATCTGCCTCCCAACGCTCCATGTACGGGAGTTTCAGAGGCGAGTCCGTCAACATATTGTAGATTATGGAAATATAGCCTTCTTTGCGACACAAAAATTCCATAGAAGTCATGGTGGTCAGGTCAGAGAGGTTAGAGAGGGAACGTAGAAAGTGATCTATTTGAGTGAACCTAAAATATTCCGAGGCAGGCAACGTATAGTTATCAATCAACTGCTGTTTCTTAAGAATACCTCTATGATCACAAAAGTCTGCAATACGGAGTAGTCCTTTGTTCGTCCACCACTGGAACGATCTGGGTGAGAGACCCGGGGGGAAACCGCTATTGTTGAGAATCGGGGCCAAGGGAGCATGCGGGGAGCGAAAGCCATGCAATTTTGACAATCGGTCCCAGATGGCTAGGGAATGAGACAAGGCCGGACAAAGAATAGGAGGACGATCTCTGGGTGGCAACCACATAATGTAAGAGATCTCTCGGTCCGAGACGGAGCTAGCCTCCATTCTCATCCAGGCTGCAGGGGGCCGATGAGTATGAAATTTCACTAATTGGGCTAGCTGGGCAGTATAATAATATTTCATCAAGTCCGGCACTCCCAGACCGCCCCTGATTTTAGGCGTGTAAAGCGTTCGCTTGTTCACCCTGGGTCTCTTGTTCCCCCAGATAAATGCGAGAACCTGGCTCTGAAATCGAAGCACCTCTGACCTTCTTAGTGCAGCTGGTAGTGTGCGAAACAAATACAACACCCTCGGGAGGATGTTCATCTTAACTGAGTGCAGTCGACCAAACCATGAGGGAGGGTGTAACGACCACCGTTCCATGTCCACCTTCAAACGGGCAAATAATGATGGATCATTTTTGGAATATAATGTGTGCAGGGAAGGAGTCAAATTGATACCTAAGTAGGGCAGGGAATCAGAGTGCCAAACAAATTTAAATGCATGCTGAAGCGTTGTTACTGTCCGTGCTTCAAGGGAAATGTTCATGGCCTGCGATTTTGCTTGGTTCACATGCAGTCCCGATATGCGTGAGAAGGTCTCTAACAGTGCAAACAAATTAGGCAAGGTGGTGATGGGTGAGGAAACTATGGCCAAAAGGTCATCCGCAAAAAGGACACATTTATGTTCAATAACTCCGCTGACCACCCCCCGGATATCCGCTGAATCTCGAATTTTGGCCGCCAGTGGTTCTAGGGCTAAAACAAAAAGGAGAGGAGATAGGGGGCAGCCTTGGCGGGTGCCCCTACAAATATTTATAGCTTCCGAGGAATAGCCCTTCAACCTAAGTATGGCCTTGGGTGTATCATAGAGGGCCCGCAGCAAGGTGAGAAAGGGAAGGCCGAAACCAAACCGGTTCAATACATCAAAGAGGTAGTCCCATGATAAAGAATCAAATGCCTTGTGGATATCTAACGAAAGGAGCATGCCCCTGCGAGACCCTCCCCCATCCCAGTTCGAGCGGATAGCGGAAATTATATTAATGACCCGCCGAGTCTGATCTGAGGTCTGACAACCCGGGACAAATCCCGCTTGGTCGGGGTGTATATAGGTGGCCAGAAATGAGCCAAGTCTAGTGGCCATGATTTTGGCTAGAATCTTCTGATCGGAATTAATCAAGGAAACCGGGCGATAATTTTCGCAAGAACTATGATCCTTACCCGGTTTAGGGAGGACATGAATGTATGCTACGTTTTCCTGGGGCGGAAGGGACCCCCTGTCGCGAATAGCGTTAAATAAGGCACAAAGATGAGGGGCCAATACGTCCCGGAATTTACGATAATAAGCCCCAGAAAAGCCATCTGGCCCGGGGGCCTTAGTGGGGTGTAATCCTTTGATCGCTTGTATCACTTCCGATTCCGTAATTGCGGCGTTCATGACGTCGGCATGAGCGGTCGACAACCGCGGCAGATCCGCAATCGCAATCTGGGCAAGGCTGATGTGAAGGCGTGGGGGGCCAACTTCCTCACTAGTAGCGTAGTCGGTTTGTCCCCCATTGCGTAATAACGATGACGGGACCATCGGAGATATTTCTCCGCTCGGGTCGTAAGGCTCAGATTCAGTGCCAGTCTGGCAGCATCTATCTTATGTCTAATATCCACTTGAGGGTGTAACTTCTGTTCACTGAGCAATGCAGTAAGCGTTTGCTCCTGAGATTGTAAGACGCTCTCCCGAGTACGCTTTAATCTAGCTGCAATCTGAATCAGTTTACCTCGGATCGTAGCTTTGTGCGCCGCCCAGGTAATGGTCGGGGACGTAGCCTCCGGACCATTTTCCTGGAAAAACAATTTTATGTCCTGTTCGACCTCCTGCAAAACCCCAGGATGCGTTGAGCCGCCACGGGGACGGGCCTGGTTTAGACCACAAAGCCGTGAATTGCACCAACACTGGGGAGTGATCAGACCAAGGGGTCGCCAGAATCCGCGCCAAGCACACGTTCGGGGCAAGAGCGGAGCTGGCAAACACGTGGTCTATTCTAGAGTAGGTTCCATGAACATGTGAAAAATGGGTATAGTCCCGCTGAGAGGGATTAAGTTCCCTCCAGAGGTCCAACAAGTCCCAGTCGTGCAGGAGGCGAGCCATTTTGTGCCCGTTCTTCGGTAAGTGCTTAAATCTGGGTTTGCCTGGGGCGGATTTATCCAATGTCTGTTCAAGGGGGAGATTGCTATCGCCCCCCAGAATCACCTTGCCCTGTACTTTGGGAAGTAATGTTCGCAGCATGTCATGAAAAAACGCCAGCTGGCCAGAATTAGGGGCGTAGTATGATATAAAAGATACAAGTTGGTCGTTAATGCGACCCACCACCATAAGGTAGCGTCCGTCCCTGTCCCGGACTACCGTCACCGGGGTGAAGAACACCCTGCGAGAGAAGCATATGGCCACTCCCCGCTTCTTATCTAGGCCGGATGAGAGGAAAAACTGAGGGTAGTAGGAGGAGTGGTATCTAGGGGCTGAAGATTTGGAAAAATGTGTTTCCTGTAACATCAGAATATCTACATGTTGCCGTTTGTAGTGTAAGAAAGCCTTGGTGTGCTTCACCGGGGAGTTAAAACCTTGGACATTGTGTGATATGAGGGAGAATTTAGAAGAGCCAGGAGATGACATCATCGTGTGGTAGAGTACACTCACCTTGTCGCAGTCCAAGAGGTCTCAATAGGTCAACTGTCGCAACCCAGCCGTCCGCAGAGTCAGGGAGTTTCAGGTTGGGGCTGGCAGGCAGAGTCGGGGTCCAGGAGCAGAGAAAAGAAGAAAAGGAGTTAGTTAGAGCAAGGAAATAGCCCGAGGGAGTAGCCCCCCAAGCCACAGTGACAAGTAAATAAAATACAACACAAAACATTTTGGAATTACATTCCCCCAGTTCCCAAATCTGGGGTAAGTTCCGTGAGGTTGCCCCCATCACCAGATAAGGGCAAATTCACTGTAGTGACATGCGGTAACACCGCGGTCTACAAACTAAGAAACTGATGGGAGGCGGAGGGCCAGGAGGGACTAACCTCCAGGACTATTTGAGGCATTTCTTTCTCTCAAGGCTCACTTTATTCAGGCACTGTTCCTGTGAGGCCACAGCAGGTACAGGCTGAAAAGGGGAAGTATGGTTACCATGGGAACAATGAGGCTGCAGATGACATGTGACTTCCAGGGATAGATTTATTGCCTCCCTAATCCTGGGAGTACTACATAACTGGGAGGAGGCACCTCAAGACAGGCACAGGCACCTCAACCAGAGGACTCGGGTTCCTCCAGCTCCAGTAATTTACAGTGAATGGGCTCCCTCATGATCTAGAGCCTGAGAAAGGATCCTAAGATTCATAGTATCATAGAGAGGAACCATTATTGATTGGAAACCCCCTTTGATCCAGCCTACAAGGGGAAAGCTGCAGAACTCATCATGCCCTCACAGAGAGAGCAGAGGATGAAACATCTAGAGGACCAGTTATGATGGAAACCATGTACAGCTGGCTGTACATAGTTCAGTTTATTTTTCTTCAGCCAGTGAGCTGAATGAAAAAAACTGAATTGAGATGGACTTTGAAATCCTTTTGTATTCTGATGGCAGCAGGACTCCCCCACTGTCATAATAAACATACCAGTACTGCAGCCTATTTCCTGCAGCATTGATCTAGCAGCTTTAGTTAGACAGTGGCCACACAATCAAAATGTGGCCAGTCCCTGCAGAACTGGCTGAATTGAGATCCATGTATGGCCAACTTAAATGATTTCCAGAGGCCAGCAGGAGAATTTCTCACAGACAAACTAACTGTGAACCTCCATCTTATGCTCTGCAGGAATTTTTTTTTAACTGTAAGATAGCTTCAGATACACTGAATGTTTGTTAAAGTAGGGACAATCCTGACCTCTGGAGGAACTTTTTGTTGGATTATGGTGCTTGGGCAACAATAACACCCAATATTTCACAACTGTGCGAAAGTTGCAAATAAAATGTTTGTTAAAGCAGAGTCAATCCTATGCTTTGCAAGAATTTTCTTTTATTTGTATTATGGTGTTTGGGCACCACCTACCCCCTTAACTCAACTTTTCCTCAGCTGTGTGATAGTTGCAAATAAGGTGAATGTTTTTTAAAGCAGGGTCCATCTTGTGCTCTATAAGATTTTTTTCTATTTTGAATTATGGTGTTTGGCCACCACCAACACCCAAAATCCAATTTGTTTCAGCTGCTTGACAGTTCCAGATACTGTGTAAGTTTGTTAAAGCAGGATCCATCCTTTGCTCTGCAGAATTCTTTTGTTTTGGGTTACAGTGTTTGGGCACCGTCAACATACAAAACCCAATTTTTCCACTACTTTGTTATGGTAGCACAAAATATGCTTTATTTTGGCCAGGATCAATCCTCTTCTCAAAACCAAATTTTTACAAAGCTTTTTTATGGATTTAAAAATTATTAAATTTTAGGCTGGATCAAATGCTGTGTTGGTCATCAATTCTTTGGTTGAATTGCAGTGCATCATCATTACAAACTGACAAAACATTTAAAAAACATTTTGTTTTTTAGAGCTGCTCTTCAATTGTTTAATTTGCAATACACTCTCACTGGCCAAACAATAGTTCCTTACATAAAAACCTGGCTGGTCTTACTCTTTTTCTCTGAAATTCTGGTCTAAATGTTCTTTAAATCATGTGGGGATAATGCCTCAAAATAATTTTCTGTTTCTCACTGGATAAGTAAAACGTCATTTTTGGATTTATCTTTGATGAGCACTATCGGTACAATTTCTAGATTATATGTCAGAAAAAGAACATTCTAACTATTTCTGTCTAAAATATAACATCTCTCTTCATCTTAAATTGCATTTTCTTAAAAAAGAAGCATTAATATGGATAAAGTCTATGAAGTAGTGTGTCCTAAAAAAATACTGTACATGTTTTATTTGCTGGCTGAAATAAGCCGACTTTCTACCTTCATATTTTCCCATTTTCAAAAAGGATTAGGTTCTATTCTAAAATAAATATAATAAGTACAGTTTCCATCTCCCCAAAGCTGTACTGGCAAGGACTTTTCCATTTGCTGCATGAAAAAAAAATGTAAGGTGCAATTTCCTTGTTCTCTCTCTTTTTGACAAGTGGATAATCTGAAAAGGTTAAAAAAGGTAGCCATCAATGTCCTTGCTGTTATGTTCATTGGCTGTGAAAGTGAGTTTATTAATTGACTACTGTTTTGATGGAAGTTGTAATATGTTCAGTCATTATTCTAGCATTTTCTTTGTATTGTGAAATTTCTTTCAATAAAAATATATTGAAACAAAATAATAATCAACATCCAAAACAAAGACACTGATATAAAATGTCCTGTGTAAAATGGATGCCTACTCTATCCCTTCAAAACTGTGGCCTGTCCACTCCAACTTGTTACCTGTGGTGTAAATATGTATGTTATTTTTATGTATTCTCTTTCTTTTTTTTTTTTTTGGAAATTATAATTTTTATTTAGAAAAGAAGGTTACAATGAATAGAAACGAATAGAAATAAGAGAACCAACATTACAAAGCGAGGGACGGTGCCCTTGTGTGGAGAACAATACATTGTCAGCGTTGATAAAAAGGGTAATACAAAGCATTCGAGATCACATGGAAACGTGGAGAGTATAAGGAATACAATAACCCGTATCCAAGGGGAGAACACAAGGATTCAGCTCAAACCTGAGTGATAGAGATCCCAATCAGCCGAAACCGCATTAAATTTAGTCACTTCATCATGGACCATTGCAGTAAGGTGTTCCATCCCCCGGACCTCCGATACCAATCGCAGTTGAAGGGTTTTGTCAGGAGGGCTTCTTTGGAGCAAATGGAGCGGAATAGCCCGCCTGGCAGCTAGTAGTATAAAGGAAGCCAGTTTATTTGTCAATTTGGGAATACCGGGGAATGGAAGTCCAGTGGCAAATGCAAACTAGTAACACTGCAGAGTAGTGACATGACCATGTTCCAGAAGGGTTGAATGTCAGTACATTGCCAAAAATGTGAAACAAAGTGCCAACCTCGACCCCACATCACCAGCACAAAGCAGAGCTGGCAGGGTTAATTTTGTGAAGGCGAGCTGGGGTTCAATACCAAAAAAGAATGATTTTTAAGGTAGTCTCTCTCTGCACCACGCATTTAGATGCCTTAAAGGCAAAAGTCCAGATCTTACTCCAAAGAGGGAGAGATATAGGACGTTGCAAGATCTTGGACCATTTTTGCATATATGGATGATAGTCTTCGGTCATGGGGATAGCATCATTTAGAATGTTATATATGGAGGACACTAAATGTCCCTGGTGAGGACCATGGGCACACAAATATTCAGATGCGAACGGCCGCTCCAAAGACAGAGGGGGTGCCATGGATCTAAAAAAGTTGCTTACCTGAAGATAGAAATAAAAGGTTTGTTTGAGGAGTGCAAATTTAGTTTGCAGAGTCTCAAAAGAGAAGAGGGTGCGAGATACCGGATGGACTAAGTTGAGGAGTTGGAAGAGAGGGGCATGGGTCCAAGACCATACTCTACCTATCTGGAGACCATCCAGCAGCAAGGGGTTAAACAGGACACTGGTTAGGGGAGGACATGGCGAAGAGAGAAAAAACCTGTGGAGACACATGCGCCAGACCTCCATGGTGACTCTCATGGGAGCCAGACACATCTCCCTCAACACTCTGTCCGTGTGTAAATGTAAGATCCTGGCACTCTCAGTGCCTTTCTATCATCTCACTTCCGGGTTGCGTTCCACCACTCAGGTAGGTGGAACGCATATAAGGTGTGTATTCCTTAACAGTGCTGACGTCATCATCAGAGCGGCTATTTCAACTGACGGTCTGCACTCACACATTGTTCGTGCAACCGCTCCTGATACCTGCCTAACCTGACGCTGCCGCTGCCGAATCTTCCAGCTACATACCCTATACCTGGATTGACCGGAGCCTCGCTACCTTGTCCTACACTCCCTCACTACTGGCTATTGATAAGTACCCCACAGGGGACCCCCTCTTATCAACAACGCTTGCTATCTATACCTGCATTATAAGAACTATTGCTAGCTCTAGGATACATGCTCTCCAGTATCTACCATCTGCATTTCTAAACCTAGATCGCTAGCTCTTGTGCCTATTATTTGTTACAACCTGCATTACCGAACTAAACTTAGCAACACCTGTATATCTTGCTTGCTATTATCTATCACCTGTTGATTATACTAGATTGCTAGCTTTTGTGATTGCTATCTATCATCATCTACTATCATTCCTGTAACATCACTATCTGAGTGCTTATCATCATCTACTATCACTCCTCAGAGCCTATACCTTCAGTGTAACATCTCACTGCTACTTGCATAATTACTATCACTCCTGCAACATCATTATCTGAGTGTCTGTACATGTGCATACTGAATCAGGCTGAACCACTATGATGAGTCAAGAGAGTTGGATCAGGTGATTTAACAAGATCTCTACAAGACTACTGAGTGGAATTCTGCAGCTGCAAATCCAGTATCCTTGAGCTAAAACCCAGAGCGTTACAGTAAAATGGGTGACCAGAGGAGTTAGCAGGGATGGACCGGGAAGATCGCACCCCGCTCTATCTCAGACCACCGGTTGGGAGCCACCAAGGATGACCAGGAAGCCGCCACACGGAGGTGAGAGGCATAATAGTACTTAATAACGTCAGGAGCTCCAAGACCCCCCCCTCCTTGGAGGAGGGAACACTACCTTGGCAGCTAATCTGTGAGTTCCGTCTTTCCAAATAAAATTGAGAAAAGACCTCTGCAGAGCTTTAAGTTGGGTCAGGGGTGTCAAATAAAGCAATTTAGGCAAGATGGACATTTTTAACACATGTATGCATCCCAAGAGGGACAATGGGAATCCCAGCCACTGTCGGAGAGACTTAGAAATGTCACCAAACAAGGGAACATAGTTAGCAGTATACAGCATAGAATGGGAAGGGGTTATGTGGACCCCTAAATACTTAAGGGCTGTAGGGCACCATCTATAGGGGTACGAACCCTGAAGCTGGGACAGCAGATCCGGGGGGATATGTAGAGGCATGGCTTCAGTTTTAGAGGCGTTAATCTTATAGCCGAGATAGCACTAAAGGATGACAACACTGAGTGCAATGAGGGCAAGGATACCAGACGATTGGTCAGGGTCAAAAGAATGTCGTCTGCAAACAAGGAAAGCTTATATTTTCTGTGTCGCATCAGACCCCAGTGATATCTGGGTGGGAGCTTATAGCCTCAGCCAAGGGTTCCAAACACAAAATAAAGAGTAAAGGGGAGAGAGGACACCCCTGGCGAGTGCCGTTGGACATGGAGAACCGAGGCGACACAAAGGCAGAGGACAGACGGACTTGCGCCGTGACCGGAGCATAAAGAGCCTCAATGGCTCGGTAGAACGGGCCCTTCAGATCGTACCTTTGTAGAGTGGAAAAAAGGTAGGGCCAGCTGAGACGGTCAAAGGCCTTTTAGGCGTCCAAGCTGAGAACCACCGCCGGACGGGGGAATCGATCAAGAAGGTCGATCAGGTCCACCGTGCGCCTAGTATTGTCATCTGCGTGGCGAGATTGTACAAAACCTGCCTGATCCCTATCTACCAGTTTAGGGATAATATTAGCCAATCTATTAGCCAGGATTTTAGTGAAAATTTTATAATCAGAGTTTAACAGTGCTATTGGTCTGTAGTTATCAGGGAGGGAAGCATCCTTTACCGGTTTGGGGATGACCGAGATATAGGAGTGAGCAAAGTGGGGGTGGGGGATCTTGCCTTCCAACAAAGAGGCGTAAAGCTCAAGGAGATGCGGAGCAATGGTGGGCAAAAAGGATTTATAATAGCGATAAGGCAAACCATCCGGGCCCGGAGCCTTATGTGAAGGTAAATTCTTTACCGTAGCGGCAAGTTCGTCAAAGGAAATGTCCGCGTTCAGTTTCAGGAGGTCGGCAGCTGAAAGCTTGGGGAGGGACAAATTCCGAAAAAAAGCTTCGAAATTATCTTGGGTAAAATTGAAACGATGCTCGGGGGTGAGGCAATTATACAATTTGCTATAAAAACTACCAAACTCCTCAGCCATGGTATAAGGACAGTGAGTGGGGGTACCGTCAGATCGAATCAAGAGATCCGGGATCGAGTGGAAGGGCCGGGGATGGAGCTCGTTGACCAGCATCCTATGAGGTTTGTTAGACTATTCGTAAAAAAAATGCTGGCGGGACCAGGACAGGGACTTAAGTCTATCCCGGAGACCCACTACCCTGCGGAGGCTGGACACAGCGGAGGAGCGCACAAGCCGGGATTTCGCCGCCCGAAGGTCAGCCAGGAGAGAGGATTGCAGGCCCTCCATCTGTTTCCTCAGACGGGAGCCTTCCACTATACATAAGCCCCGGAAAAAAGCCTTGTGAGACTCCCACAATGTGGACACCTCATCTACAGAACCCTCATTTAGATCAAAAAATTCCTGCAGATTCCGGGTCAGTCTGTCCCGGATCTCCTGAGATTGGAGAAGGCGTTCATTCAAACTCCAATGACAGGCTTTAGGAGGCGAGAAGGTCAAGGAAACCTCTATCGTGATTGGGGCGTGGTCCGACCAGGTAATGGGAAGAATGTCAGAGGTAACTACACAAGGTATAAGGGGAGCGGAGATGAAAAAATAATCTCACCTAGAGTGCATTTTGTGGGCTGCATGAATAGAAAAAAAACTGCTTGTGAGTAGGATGCTTGATGCGCTAAGAATCCAGCAGCCTGTGTGAGCGTACACACTTGCGGAAAGCCTTAGCCTGGGACTGAAGCCGTCGGGAAGGCGTGTCGCTATGCAGTGACTGGCGGTCTCTATGTGGTGACATGATGAGATTAAAATCACCACCCACCACCGTGAACGGTTGCCACAGGTGGGAAGTGGATTGAAAAACGTCATCAAGGAACCCCAATTGACCCGAATTAGGGGCATAAATGTTGAGTATCGTTAAAGAGGTGGACAGATAATCACAGACCAAAGCCACAAATCTCCACCGAGGATCTAGCATGGAATCTTTAACCCAAATAGGGCATGTTTTTTAATCAGGACTGCCACCCTCCCCTGCCAGACGGGTCTGAAGCCATGAAAGCTGTGGGGAAATACCTAGAGGCAAATTTAAATTAACCATCTGAACGAAAATGAGTCTCTTGAATCAAAAGTACATCTGCACCAGAAGTGCGAAACTCCTTAAGTGCCAACCAGCGTTTCTGTACAGAGTTTAGACCCTTGACATTATACAAGAGAATTCTCAGAGCCATGGGAAGAGGGGATCTAAACAGTGGACAAAAGCGTTAAACAATACAATAAGCGCTGCTTGCTCACTCAGAACATACAATAAGCATACAGTTTCCGATGCAGTCTGTGTCACGACCGCAGACGCGGCACAGAGGCACCAAAAAAAAATAAACGAAACAAAGAAAAAAGAAAAAACAACAAAAAAAAAAAGGAAAAGTAGTAACAGGACTAAACAAGTCCAGAAAACAGTAAAAAAAAAAAACTTCTGTACCAAACCTGAGAGATCACAAAATCTCAGGAAACCAGAACCAAAGTCCTGGTACTTGTGGGGTAACACAGGAAACCTCCAGATGACAAACTCCTACAAGGATGGGAGAGGTGAGTCAGCGGAACAAAAAAGAAACAATAAACTTAATGACAAAGACACAGCTATTCGAAAAAGAAAAAATATGAATAGCCATAAAACACAGCTAACGTATAACCCCATGGGCGGGGAAAGGGTAACCACAGGCCTAGGTAAGTGTCACATCAGGACCAATAGGCGCTGTTCAAGTCGGAGGCTTGAGGTGACGAGGACAGAGAGGCATCCGAACATTCCTTCTCTGTGGGGTCTTGGCAGGGGTCCACAAGCGTGCAGGGGTGGATGAAATAGGACGAGTCAAACCGGGCTGCGACACAAGATCATCTTCAGTAATAGGTGGAAGGCCCAAGCTGCGGACAAAGGCCTCCACTTCATTCAGATCACGCATTTGGTGTTGGGTGCCATCCTTGGTGACCACCAGACGGAAAGGAAAGCCCCAGTAATAGGGGACACAATGCTTCTGCAGGAAGGTGGTCACTGATCACAGGTTCCTTCGTTTGTTCAGGGTGGTTTGAGAGAGATCATTGAATATTTGGATCTTGGCCCCCTTATAATCCACCTGTGACTTGTTGCTGGTAGCCAATGTTAGGGCTTCCTTACTGTCATAGTAATGAAAGCTGAATATAACATCACGAGGTCTGGCGCCAGCAGGGGGTTTTGGGCCCAGTGATATGTGAGCACGGTCCAGGAGCCAATCTATGTCAACTATATTGGGGTCTAGGGTATTGAATAGTCCCAATAAAAAGGAGCGCAGATTGTTATATCCCACAGTCTCAGGGATCCCCCTGAAATGTAGATTTGGCATCTTTCACGATTTTCCAAGTCTTCCTGCTGTAGTTGGAGTTGAGAAATGGAGTGTTTCAAAGTAAAATTTTCGTCCTCCAAAACTTGTACATACTGCACCAGCTCGTCAAACTTGTTTTCTAGGGTGTCCATACGTTGCCCAATGTGTGTTATCTCCCCCCTAAGTTCCAAGGAGAGTTTGCCCACCTCCGCAGCCATGGTCCGGGTCATCTGCTGTAAAAACACCTGCAGTTTTTCATCCAGGATGGCCGGGGTTAATGTAGAGACAGTGGGTGTTGAGGATGAAGCCCCCCCGAAGCTGTGAGGGGATGGGGGGATCAGCAGGAGGATCAAGACTGCATGAAGAGTCCAGCGCGGCAAACGGATCTGGCTGTGAAATCGAGGCCGGGGATTGTGGCCTAGTGAGAAACCTCTCCATGGCGGGCTGTGTACGCGGCTCTAATGGTGCCGTATAACCCAGTTTCTGTTGTCCTATTTTTCCCAGGGAGGGAGGGTCTCAGGGTGTGATGCAGCTTACCCCTGTAGGTTTCGTGGCTGATAATTGCTGAGTAGGGGCAGCGAAGAGCCAGCGGGGACCGGAGCTCCCTCACTACACTTCCGCCATCGTCAGAAGCCGCGCATTCCTATGTATGCTCTTTCCATCTTCCAAAAAGGCACTCTTTTGTACAGATGTTATCTGCCCGCTCAATCCCTCAGAAATTGTGGCCTGTTCAAACAGACCTGCAGCTGTGGTGCTAAATTGTATGCTATTTCCATCATCAGTTTTCAAATAAAGACACTTAGGGGTCTATGTGGAAAAAAAAAAAATTCTTCTCAAATGTCTCATTATTCACTCAAAAGTAACAAAGAATGTGTGTAATGTCAGTTTCTTTTTGTTGCCTTTCATGGGACAAATTTAAACTTTGCCTTATCATGTAATACTAAAAGAAAATAGCCTTAAGAATAGGGTTGAGCGGACACCTAGATGTCCGTGTTCGACGGGTTCGGCCGAACTTTAAAAAAAAGTCCGGGTCCGTGTCCCGGACTTTTACCGAACTTTTCCCGGACACCGAACCCCATTGAAGTCAATGGGGACCCGAACTTTAAGGCACTAAAATGGCTCTAAAACACCAAAGGAAAGGGCTAGAGTGCTGCAAATGGCAGCAAAACGTAATTAAGAGCATGGCAAGTGCTCTGCAAACAAATGTGGATAGGGAAATAACTTAAAACAACAAAAAAAAACAGAAAAATAAAACAATGTTCTTCTTCATCTCTGAAGGACGAGGCCCATATGGAGTAGGAGGGAGGTTGAGGTGGTGGTGGATGTGGCGGTGACATAGGCGTGCGCACAGGGTGTGCTGGGTGTGCCTGGGCACACCCTAATCACCTAGGGCACATAGCATTGCCAGTGAGGAGATGGGAAAGATCCCCTGGGACCTGCTCTGCTCTATTTCTCCTTGCCTACAGGTACATGGCCCCGATACATTACTCTCCCTGCTGGCAAACACATGCATGTGTATTTCAACTTTGGGGTGCACACCTTAATGCAATAGGCTGCGCACACCTATGGGCGGTGTAGGTGGAAGCGGCGGTGGAGGAGGACCAGGGCCGGATTAACAGCATCATGGGCTTGGTGCTGAGGATTTTGAAGGGCCTTAGGGCCGTGCCTTGCCATGCACCCAGAGGAGGAAGGGTGCAGCCATGCATGCCTAATTCAACATGGGATGCTGTCTCTGAAGCCCATAAACACATCCATGCATCGCCAACTGTCCCTCCTTGTCCGGCCTTCACGCTGTGTGGGGAGGTTCTGAGGGTGCTGCCTGGGGAAGCGAGCATAGAAGCCAGACTTCTGTGTTTACAAGTGACAGAAGAGCGGTAACAGTGAATATGGCCAACCCGGGGCCTATATAAAAGGTAGGGGCCTGGAGCTGCAGCTCCAATAGACCCTACATTAATCTGGCCCTGAGGAGGAGGACGAGGTAGCCAACACTGCTTCTTTTCACAAATTTTAAATGAGGGTACACCCCAAAAGAGTGAGAAAGAGCAAAAATGGAACAATGGGTGGGTAAGGTCGGTATCCATTGCTATTCTGCATAAGGTACGGAAAAGTCCCGTGGGATCCATGCCTGGTTCATTTTAATGAACGTGAGCTTGTCCACATTGTCTCTGGACAGGCGGCTGCGCTTGTCTGTTATAACGCCCCCAGCCGTGCTAAATACCCGTTCAGATAATACACTGGCTGCAGGGCACGCCAGCACCTCCAAGGCGTAAAGGGCAAGCTCAGGCCATGTGCCCAATTTGGAGACCCAGAAGTTGAAGGGGGCAGACCCGTCATTCACTACATGTAGGCGTGTGCACACATACTGCTCCACCATGTTGGTAAAATGCTGCCTCCTGCTAAGACGTTCCATCTGAGCTGCTGGTGCTGCTGTTTGTTGTGGCGTGCTGACAAAGCTTTTCCACATTTCGGCCATGCTAACCCTGCCTTCTGAGGTGCTGGCGGTGCCCTGGTTGCGTTGGCGACCTCCTCCTCCTCCTCCTCTGCCTTGTGCTTCCACTGTGGCCCCGCTGTCAGATGGGAATGCCAGCAGCATGGCGTCTACCAGCGTGCGCTTGTACTCGCGCATCTTGCGATCGCGCTCCAGTGAGTGAATTAAGGACGGTACGTTGTCCTTGTAACGGGGATCCAGCAGCGTGGCCACCCAGTAATCAGCACAAGTTAGAATGTGGGCAACTCGGCGGTCGTTGTGGAGACACTGCAGCATGTAATCGCTCATGTGTGCCAGGCTGCCCAGAGGCGACGAAAGGCTGTCCTCTGTGGGAGGTGTATGGTCCGTGTCCTCTGTATCCCCCCAGCCACGCACCAGTGATGGCCATGAGCTGGCCTGGGTGCCACCCTGCTGTGAACATGGTTCCATCTCCTCCTCCAGCTCCTCCTCCTCCTCATCCTCCTCATCCTCCAGAACTGTGCCCCTGCTGGACAATTGCGTCCCTGGCGTTTGCGTGTGCAGGAACCCACCCTCGGAGCCCCTTGCGAATGACTGCCCTGAAAGCCTTGGAAATGTTACCTCTTCATCCTCCTCCTCCTCCTCATCCTGTGCCACATCCTCTTCCATCATCGCCCGAATTGTTTTTTCAAGGAGGCATAGAAGTGGGATAGTTAAGCTGAGAACGGCGTCATTGCCACTGGCCATGTTGGTGGAGTACTCAAAACAGCGCAACAAGGCACACAGGTCTCGCATGGAGGCCCAGTTATTGGTGGTGAAGTGGTGCTGTTCCGCAGAGCGACTCACGCGTGCGTGCTGCAGCTGAAACTCCACTATGGCCTGCTGCTGCTCGCACAGTCTTTCCAGCATGTGCAAGGTGGAGTTCCACCTTGTGGGCACGTCACATATGAGGCGGTGAGCGGGAAGGCCGAAGTTACGCTGCAGCGCTGCCAGGCGAGCAGCAGCAGGGTGAGAACGCCGAAAGTGCGCACAAACGGCCCGCACTTTCTGCAGCAGCTCTGACATATCGGGGTAGTTTTTAAGGAACCTCTGCACCACCAAATTCAGCACATGCGCCAGGCAAGGGATGTGCGTCAAACCGGCTAGGCCCAGAGCTGCTATGAGATTTCGCCCGTTATCGCACACCACCAGGCCGGGCTTGAGGCTCGCTGGCAGCAACCACTCATTTGTCTGCTGTTCCATGCTCCTCCACAACTCCTGCGCGGTGTGTGGTTTGTCCCCCAAACAGGCAAGTTGTAAAACTGCCTGCTGTCGTTTACCCCTGGCCGTGCTGAAGTTGGTGGTGAAGGTGTTACGCTGTCCGGATGAGGAGGCGGTAGAGGATGAGGAAGCGGAGTAGGAGGAGTTAGGAACAGGAGGCAAACTGAAGCGCCCTGCAATCCTCGGTGGTGGAAGGACATGCGCCAAATTGCTATCCGCCTCAGGCCCATCCGCCACTGCATTTACCCAGTGTGCCGTTAGGGAGATATAACGCCCCTGACCGTGCTTACTGGTCCACGTATCCGTAGTTAGGTGGACCTTGGCACAGATGGCGTTGCGCAGTGCACACCTGATTTTTTCCCCCACTTGGTTGTGCAGGGAAGGGATGGCTTGCCTGGAAAAGTAGTGGCGGCTGGGCACGACGTACTGTGGGACAGCCACCGACATAAGGTTTTTAAAACTGTGCGTCTCCACCAGACGGAATGACAGCATTTCAAAGGCCAATAATTTTGAAATGCTGGCATTCAGGGCCAGGGATCGCGGGTGGGTAGGGGGGTACTTCCTCTTCCTCTCAAGTGTTTGGGAGATGGAAAGCTGAACGCTTCCACGGGACATTGTGGAGATGGTTGTTGGTGACCCAGGTGGTGGTGTTGCTGACAGATCGTCTGTTTGCGGGGTGGCAGGTGCCGGTATCACTACAGATGTGGCTGGAGCGGCCGAGACTGCAGCAGAAGAGGAAGCAGGATGAGCCAGAGACGTTTCTTGGTTTTGAAGGTGTGTACTCCACTGCAGCTCGTGCTTTGCACTTAGATGCCTGATCATGCAGGTTGTGCTCAGGTTGAGAAGGTTCATGCCTCGCTTCAAGCTCTGATTGCACAGGGTGCAAACCACTCGTGTCCTGTCATCAGCACATTTTCTAAAGAACTTCCACGCTAGAGAACTCCTTTGAGCTGACTTTGGTGCGCTCGTTCCCTTGCTGCGTTGGGCAGTAGCGGGCGTAGTGTCTAGGGCACGGCCGCTCCGCTTCTGCACCCTGCTCCCTCTTCTGCTGTGCTGGTGGCTCTGTGCGACCACCGCCTCTTCCTCCAAACTACTCAGTTCACCTGCATGACGTTCATTCCATGTGGGGTCGAGGACCTCATCGTCCTCCACATCATCTTCCACCCAGTCTTCACCCCTGCCCTCCTTGTCGGTCTCCACAATGCTGAACGCCGCAGCAGTTGGCACCTGCGTTTCGTCATCATCGGAGACGTGCTGCGATGATCCTTGCATGTACTCATCTTGAGGAATAAGTGGTTGGGCATCGCTGCACTCAATCTCTTCCACTTCTGGGGCAGGGCTAGGTGGATGGCCCTGGGAAACCCTGCTGACAGAGTCCTCAAAAAGAATAAGAGACTGCTGTATGGCTTGGGGCTCAGACTGCTGGCCTGATTTGCAAGGGGGTGAGGTGAAAGACGGTTGGACATTGGCTGCAGGTGCCAACTCTGACCTTTCTGCAGTAGACTGGGTGGGAGACAATGTGAAGGAACTGGAGGCACTGTCAGCAGCAAACCAATCTACTATCGCCTCAACTTGTTCTGGCCTCATCACTTCTAGGGGCGTTTGATGCCCTACCAAATACTGATGCAGGTTCTGTCGCCTACTCACACTTGAGGAAGGTGTTTCACTTGTGCGTGTAGCTGGCACAGATCGACCATGTCCTCTCCTTGCAACAGGAGCTCTACCAGCAGCACCACGACCCAGGCCACGGCCCTTATTTGACGGTCTCCTCATATTTCTGTAATTTAAGATCTTGCCCTAGAAAGGTTTTTATTGAATAGCGGAATAGAAAATATGATCCAAAAAAAGTGTATGTATATCACACGTACACAACCACACTAGGCCCCAATTACTATTGTTTGTACCCCTAAAAGGCTAGATGAGGAGTAGGGGGAGTATGGAACAGGCAGCACCCTCAAACCTTCAGAAGTATGAGATGAACCCCAACAACTTGGAAAGGTGGATCTCTCTCACACGTACCGACACAGACTATCCCGCAATTCAATTGATCCTCAAAGGTTTTTATTGAATAGCGGAATAGGAAATATGATCAAAAAAAGTGTATGTATCTCGCACGTACACAACCACACTAGGCCCCAATTACTATTGTTTGTACCCCTAAAAGGCTAGATGAGGAGTAGGGGGGGTATGGAACAGGCAGCACCCTCAAACCTTCAGAAGTATGAGATGAACCCCAACAACTTGGAAAGGTGGATCTCTCTCACACGTACCGACACAGACTATCCCGCAATTCAATTGATCCCCAAAGGTTTTTATTGAATAGCGGAATAGGAAATATGATCAAAAAAAGTGTATGTATCTCACACGTACAGAAACACACTAGGCCCCAATTACTATTGTTTGTACACCTAAAAGGATGGATGAGGAGGAGGAGGAGTATGGAACAGGCAGCACCCTCAAAGCTTCAGAAGTATGAGATGAACCCCAAAAACTTGGAAAGGTGGATCTCACACGTACCGACACAGACTATCCCGCAATTTAATTGATCCCCAAAGGTTTTTATTGAATAGCGGAATAGGAAATATGATCAAAAAATGTGTATGTATCTCACACGTACAGAAGCACACTAGGCCCCAATTACTATTGTTTGTACACCTAAAAGGATGGATGAGGAGGAGGAGGAGTATGGAACAGGCAGCACCCTCAAAGCTTCAGAAGTATGAGATGAACCCCAAAAACTTGGAAAGGTGGATCTCACACGTACCGACACAGACTATCCCGCAATTTAATTGATCCCCAAAGGTTTTTATTGAATAGCGGAATAGGAAATATGATCAAAAAAAGTGTATGTATCTCGCACGTACAGAAACACACTAGGCCCCAATTACTATTGTTTGTACACCTAAAAGGATGGATGAGGAGGAGGAGGAGTATGGAACAGGCAGCACCCTCAAAGCTTCAGAAGTATGAGATGAACCCCAAAAACTTGGAAAGGTGGATCTCACACGTACCGACACAGACTATTCCGCAATTTAATTGATCCCCAAAGGTTTTTATTGAATAGCGGAATAGGAAATATGATCAAAAAATGTGTATGTATCTCACACGTACAGAAGCACACTAGGCCCCAATTACTATTGTTTGTACACCTAAAAGGATGGATGAGGAGGAGGAGGAGTATGGAACAGGCAGCACCCTCAAAGCTTCAGAAGTATGAGATGAACCCCAAAAACTTGGAAAGGTGGATCTCACACGTACCGACACAGACTATCCCGCAATTTAATTGATCCCCAAAGGTTTTTATTGAATAGCGGAATAGGAAATATGATCAAAAAAAGTGTATGTATCTCGCACGTACAGAAACACACTAGGCCCCAATTACTATTGTTTGTACACCTAAAAGGATGGATGAGGAGGAGGAGGAGTATGGAACAGGCAGCACCCTCAAAGCTTCAGAAGTATGAGATGAACCCCAAAAACTTGGAAAGGTGGATCTCACACGTACCGACACAGACTATTCCGCAATTTAATTGATCCCCAAAGGTTTTTATTGAATAGCGGAATAGGAAATATGATCAAAAAATGTGTATGTATCTCACACGTACAGAAGCACACTAGGCCCCAATTACTATTGTTTGTACACCTAAAAGGATGGATGAGGAGGAGGAGGAGTATGGAACAGGCAGCACCCTCAAAGCTTCAGAAGTATGAGATGAACCCCAAAAACTTGGAAAGGTGGATCTCACACGTACCGACACAGACTATTCCGCAATTTAATTGATCCCCAAAGGTTTTTATTGAATAGCGGAATAGGAAATATGATCAAAAAATGTGTATGTATCTCACACGTACAGAAGCACACTAGGCCCCAATTACTATTGTTTGTACACCTAAAAGGATGGATGAGGAGGAGGAGGAGTATGGAACAGGCAGCACCCTCAAAGCTTCAGAAGTATGAGATGAACCCCAAAAACTTGGAAAGGTGGATCTCACACGTACCGACACAGACTATCCCGCAATTTAATTGATCCCCAAAGGTTTTTATTGAATAGCGGAATAGGAAATATGATCAAAAAAAGTGTATGTATCTCGCACGTACACAACCACACTAGGCCCCAATTACTATTGTTTGTACCCCTAAAAGGCTAGATGAGGAGTAGGGGGGGTATGGAACAGGCAGCACCCTCAAACCTTCAGAAGTATGAGATGAACCCCAACAACTTGGAAAGGTGGATCTCTCTCACACGTACCGACACAGACTATCCCGCAATTCAATTGATCCTCAAAGGTTTTTATTGAATAGCGGAATAGGAAATATGATCAAAAAAAGTGTATGTATCTCGCACGTACACAACCACACTAGGCCCCAATTACTATTGTTTGTACCCCTAAAAGGCTAGATGAGGAGTAGGGGGGGTATGGAACAGGCAGCACCCTCAAACCTTCAGAAGTATGAGATGAACCCCAACAACTTGGAAAGGTGGATCTCTCTCACACGTACCAACACAGACTATCCCCCAATTTAACTGATCCCCAAAGGTTTTTGATTAAATAGCGGAATAGAAAATATGATCCCAAAAAAGTGTATGTATATCACACGTACACAACCACACTAGGCCCCAATTACTATTGTTTGTACCCCTAAAAGGTTAGGAGTAGGGGGGAGTATGGAACAGGCAGCACCCTCAAACCTTCAGAAGTATGAGATGAACCCCAACAACTTGGAAAGGTGGATCTCTCTCACACGTACCAACACAGACTATCCCCCAATTTAACTGATCCCCAGAGGTTTTTGATTAAATAGCGGAATAGAAAATATGATCCCAAAAAAGTGTATGTATATCACACGTACACAACCACACTAGGCCCCAATTACTATTGTTTGTACCCCTAAAAGGCTAGGAGTAGGGGGAGTATGGAACAGGCAGCACCCTCAAACCTTCAGAAGTATGAGATGAACCCCAACAACTTGGAAAGGTGGATCTCTCTCACACGTACCAACACAGACTATCCCCCAATTTAACTGATCCCCAGAGGTTTTTGATTAAATAGCGGAATAGAAAATATGATCCCAAAAAAGTGTATGTATATCACACGTACACAACCACACTAGGCCCCAATTACTATTGTTTGTACCCCTAAAAGGCTAGGAGTAGGGGGAGTATGGAACAGGCAGCACCCTCAAACCTTCAGAAGTATGAGATGAACCCCAACAACTTGGAAAGGTGGATCTCTCTCACACGTACCAACACAGACTATCCCCCAATTTAACTGATCCCCAGAGGTTTTTGATTAAATAGCGGAATAGAAAATATGATCCCAAAAAAGTGTATGTATATCACACGTACACAACCACACTAGGCCCCAATTACTATTGTTTGTACCCCTAAAAGGCTAGGAGTAGGGGGAGTATGGAACAGGCAGCACCCTCAAACCTTCAGAAGTATGAGATGAACCCCAACAACTTGGAAAGGTGGATCTCTCTCACACGTACCAACACAGACTATCCCCCAATTTAACTGATCCCCAGAGGTTTTTGATTAAATAGCGGAATAGAAAATATGATCCCAAAAAAGTGTATGTATATCACACGTACACAACCACACTAGGCCCCAATTACTATTGTTTGTACCCCTAAAAGGCTAGGAGTAGGGGGAGTATGGAACAGGCAGCACCCTCAAACCTTCAGAAGTATGAGATGAACCCCAACAACTTGGAAAGGTGGATCTCTCTCACACGTACCAACACAGACTATCCCCCAATTTAACTGATCCCCAGAGGTTTTTGATTAAATAGCGGAATAGAAAATATGATCCCAAAAAAGTGTATGTATATCACACGTACACAACCACACTAGGCCCCAATTACTATTGTTTGTACCCCTAAAAGGCTAGGAGTAGGGGGGAGTATGGAACAGGCAGCACCCTCAAACCTTCAGAAGTATGAGATGAACCCCAACAACTTGGAAAGGTGGATCTCTCTCACACGTACCAACACAGACTATCCCCCAATTTAACTGATCCCCAAAGGTTTTTGATTAAATAGCGGAATAGAAAATATGATCCCAAAAAAGTGTATGTATATCACACGTACACAACCACACTAGGCCCCAATTACTATTGTTTGTACCCCTAAAAGGCTAGGAGTAGGGGGAGTATGGAACAGGCAGCACCCTCAAACCTTCAGAAGTATGAGATGAACCCCAACAACTTGGAAAGGTGGATCTCTCTCACACGTACCAACACAGACTATCCCCCAATTTAACTGATCCCCAGAGGTTTTTGATTAAATAGCGGAATAGAAAATATGATCCCAAAAAAGTGTATGTATATCACACGTACACAACCACACTAGGCCCCAATTACTATTGTTTGTACCCCTAAAAGGCTAGGAGTAGGGGGAGTATGGAACAGGCAGCACCCTCAAACCTTCAGAAGTATGAGATGAACCCCAACAACTTGGAAAGGTGGATCTCTCTCACACGTACCAACACAGACTATCCCCCAATTTAACTGATCCCCAGAGGTTTTTGATTAAATAGCGGAATAGAAAATATGATCCCAAAAAAGTGTATGTATATCACACGTACACAACCACACTAGGCCCCAATTACTATTGTTTGTACCCCTAAAAGGCTAGGAGTAGGGGGAGTATGGAACAGGCAGCACCCTCAAACCTTCAGAAGTATGAGATGAACCCCAACAACTTGGAAAGGTGGATCTCTCTCACACGTACCAACACAGACTATCCCCCAATTTAACTGATCCCCAGAGGTTTTTGATTAAATAGCGGAATAGAAAATATGATCCCAAAAAAGTGTATGTATATCACACGTACACAACCACACTAGGCCCCAATTACTATTGTTTGTACCCCTAAAAGGCTAGGAGTAGGGGGAGTATGGAACAGGCAGCACCCTCAAACCTTCAGAAGTATGAGATGAACCTCAACAACTTGGAAAGGTGGATCTCTCTCACACGTACCAACACAGACTATCCCCCAATTTAACTGATCCCCAAAGGTTTTTGATTAAATAGCGGAATAGAAAATATGATCCCAAAAAAGTGTATGTATATCACACGTACACAACCACACTAGGCCCCAATTACTATTGTTTGTACCCCTAAAAGGCTAGGAGTAGGGGGAGTATGGAACAGGCAGCACCCTCAAACCTTCAGAAGTATGAGATGAACCCCAACAACTTGGAAAGGTGGATCTCTCTCACACGTACCAACACAGACTATCCCCCAATTTAACTGATCCCCAGAGGTTTTTGATTAAATAGCGGAATAGAAAATATGATCCCAAAAAAGTGTATGTATATCACACGTACACAACCACACTAGGCCCCAATTACTATTGTTTGTACCCCTAAAAGGCTAGGAGTAGGGGGAGTATGGAACAGGCAGCACCCTCAAACCTTCAGAAGTATGAGATGAACCCCAACAACTTGGAAAGGTGGATCTCTCTCACACGTACCAACACAGACTATCCCCCAATTTAACTGATCCCCAGAGGTTTTTGATTAAATAGCGGAATAGAAAATATGATCCCAAAAAAGTGTATGTATATCACACGTACACAACCACACTAGGCCCCAATTACTATTGTTTGTACCCCTAAAAGGCTAGGAGTAGGGGGAGTATGGAACAGGCAGCACCCTCAAACCTTCAGAAGTATGAGATGAACCCCAACAACTTGGAAAGGTGGATCTCTCTCACACGTACCAACACAGACTATCCCCCAATTTAACTGATCCCCAGAGGTTTTTGATTAAATAGCGGAATAGAAAATATGATCCCAAAAAAGTGTATGTATATCACACGTACACAACCACACTAGGCCCCAATTACTATTGTTTGTACCCCTAAAAGGCTAGGAGTAGGGGGAGTATGGAACAGGCAGCACCCTCAAACCTTCAGAAGTATGAGATGAACCCCAACAACTTGGAAAGGTGGATCTCTCTCACACGTACCAACACAGACTATCCCCCAATTTAACTGATCCCCAGAGGTTTTTGATTAAATAGCGGAATAGAAAATATGATCCCAAAAAAGTGTATGTATATCACACGTACACAACCACACTAGGCCCCAATTACTATTGTTTGTACCCCTAAAAGGCTAGGAGTAGGGGGAGTATGGAACAGGCAGCACCCTCAAACCTTCAGAAGTATGAGATGAACCCCAACAACTTGGAAAGGTGGATCTCTCTCACACGTACCAACACAGACTATCCCCCAATTTAACTGATCCCCAAAGGTTTTTGATTAAATAGCGGAATAGAAAATATGATCCCAAAAAAGTGTATGTATATCACACGTACACAACCACACTAGGCCCCAATTACTATTGTTTGTACCCCTAAAAGGCTAGGAGTAGGGGGAGTATGGAACAGGCAGCACCCTCAAACCTTCAGAAGTATGAGATGAACCCCAACAACTTGGAAAGGTGGATCTCTCTCACACGTACCAACACAGACTATCCCCCAATTTAACTGATCCCCAGAGGTTTTTGATTAAATAGCGGAATAGAAAATATGATCCCAAAAAAGTGTATGTATATCACACGTACACAACCACACTAGGCCCCAATTACTATTGTTTGTACCCCTAAAAGGCTAGGAGTAGGGGGAGTATGGAACAGGCAGCACCCTCAAACCTTCAGAAGTATGAGATGAACCCCAACAACTTGGAAAGGTGGATCTCTCTCACACGTACCAACACAGACTATCCCCCAATTTAACTGATCCCCAGAGGTTTTTGATTAAATAGCGGAATAGAAAATATGATCCCAAAAAAGTGTATGTATATCACACGTACACAACCACACTAGGCCCCAATTACTATTGTTTGTACCCCTAAAAGGCTAGGAGTAGGGGGAGTATGGAACAGGCAGCACCCTCAAACCTTCAGAAGTATGAGATGAACCCCAACAACTTGGAAAGGTGGATCTCTCTCACACGTACCAACACAGACTATCCCCCAATTTAACTGATCCCCAGAGGTTTTTGATTAAATAGCGGAATAGAAAATATGATCCCAAAAAAGTGTATGTATATCACACGTACACAACCACACTAGGCCCCAATTACTATTGTTTGTACCCCTAAAAGGCTAGGAGTAGGGGGGAGTATGGAACAGGCAGCACCCTCAAACCTTCAGAAGTATGAGATGAACCCCAACAACTTGGAAAGGTGGATCTCTCTCACACGTACCAACACAGACTATCCCCCAATTTAACTGATCCCCAAAGGTTTTTGATTAAATAGCGGAATAGAAAATATGATCCCAAAAAAGTGTATGTATATCACACGTACACAACCACACTAGGCCCCAATTACTATTGTTTGTACCCCTAAAAGGCTAGGAGTAGGGGGAGTATGGAACAGGCAGCACCCTCAAACCTTCAGAAGTATGAGATGAACCCCAACAACTTGGAAAGGTGGATCTCTCTCACACGTACCAACACAGACTATCCCCCAATTTAACTGATCCCCAGAGGTTTTTGATTAAATAGCGGAATAGAAAATATGATCCCAAAAAAGTGTATGTATATCACACGTACACAACCACACTAGGCCCCAATTACTATTGTTTGTACCCCTAAAAGGCTAGGAGTAGGGGGAGTATGGAACAGGCAGCACCCTCAAACCTTCAGAAGTATGAGATGAACCCCAACAACTTGGAAAGGTGGATCTCTCTCACACGTACCAACACAGACTATCCCCCAATTTAACTGATCCCCAGAGGTTTTTGATTAAATAGCGGAATAGAAAATATGATCCCAAAAAAGTGTATGTATATCACACGTACACAACCACACTAGGCCCCAATTACTATTGTTTGTACCCCTAAAAGGCTAGGAGTAGGGGGAGTATGGAACAGGCAGCACCCTCAAACCTTCAGAAGTATGAGATGAACCCCAACAACTTGGAAAGGTGGATCTCTCTCACACGTACCAACACAGACTATCCCCCAATTTAACTGATCCCCAGAGGTTTTTGATTAAATAGCGGAATAGAAAATATGATCCCAAAAAAGTGTATGTATATCACACGTACACAACCACACTAGGCCCCAATTACTATTGTTTGTACCCCTAAAAGGCTAGGAGTAGGGGGAGTATGGAACAGGCAGCACCCTCAAACCTTCAGAAGTATGAGATGAACCCCAACAACTTGGAAAGGTGGATCTCTCTCACACGTACCAACACAGACTATCCCCCAATTTAACTGATCCCCAGAGGTTTTTGATTAAATAGCGGAATAGAAAATATGATCCCAAAAAAGTGTATGTATATCACACGTACACAACCACACTAGGCCCCAATTACTATTGTTTGTACCCCTAAAAGGCTAGGAGTAGGGGGAGTATGGAACAGGCAGCACCCTCAAACCTTCAGAAGTATGAGATGAACCCCAACAACTTGGAAAGGTGGATCTCTCTCACACGTACCAACACAGACTATCCCCCAATTTAACTGATCCCCAGAGGTTTTTGATTAAATAGCGGAATAGAAAATATGATCCCAAAAAAGTGTATGTATATCACACGTACACAACCACACTAGGCCCCAATTACTATTGTTTGTACCCCTAAAAGGCTAGGAGTAGGGGGAGTATGGAACAGGCAGCACCCTCAAACCTTCAGAAGTATGAGATGAACCCCAACAACTTGGAAAGGTGGATCTCTCTCACACGTACCAACACAGACTATCCCCCAATTTAACTGATCCCCAGAGGTTTTTGATTAAATAGCGGAATAGAAAATATGATCCCAAAAAAGTGTATGTATATCACACGTACACAACCACACTAGGCCCCAATTACTATTGTTTGTACCCCTAAAAGGCTAGGAGTAGGGGGAGTATGGAACAGGCAGCACCCTCAAACCTTCAGAAGTATGAGATGAACCCCAACAACTTGGAAAGGTGGATCTCTCTCACACGTACCAACACAGACTATCCCCCAATTTAACTGATCCCCAGAGGTTTTTGATTAAATAGCGGAATAGAAAATATGATCCCAAAAAAGTGTATGTATATCACACGTACACAACCACACTAGGCCCCAATTACTATTGTTTGTACCCCTAAAAGGCTAGGAGTAGGGGGGAGTATGGAACAGGCAGCACCCTCAAACCTTCAGAAGTATGAGATGAACCCCAACAACTTGGAAAGGTGGATCTCTCTCACACGTACCAACACAGACTATCCCCCAATTTAACTGATCCCCAAAGGTTTTTGATTAAATAGCGGAATAGAAAATATGATCCCAAAAAAGTGTATGTATATCACACGTACACAACCACACTAGGCCCCAATTACTATTGTTTGTACCCCTAAAAGGCTAGATGAGGAGTAGGGGGAGTATGGAACAGGCAGCACCCTCAAACCTTCAGTATGAGATTGTGTTCACTGTACCCCACAAAGATTGAGTTCACTGCACCCCACAATGATTGTGTTCACTGCACCCCACAAAGATTGTGTTCACTGCACCTCACAAAGATTGTGTTCACTGTACCCCCCAAAGATTTTGTTCACTGCACCCCACAAAGATTCTGTTCACTGTACCCCACAAAGATTGTGTTCACTGCACCCCAAAAAGATTGTGTTCACTGCACCCCAAAAAGGATGTTGTTCACTGCACCCCAAAAAGGATGTTGTTCACTCCACCCCAAAAAGATTGTGTTCACTGCACCCCACAAAGATTGTGTTCACTGCACCCCAAAAAGATTGTGTTCACTGCACCCCAAAAATGATTTTGTTCACTGCACCCCAAAAAGGATTTTGTTCACTGCACCCCAAAAAGGATGTTGTTCACTCCACCCCAAAAAGATTGTGTTCACTGCACCCCAAAAAGATTGTGTTCACTGCACCCCACAAAGGATTTTGTTCACTGCACCCCAAAAAGATTGTGTTCACTGCACCCCAAAAAGGATGTTGTTCACTGCACCCCAAAAAGGATTTTGTTCACTGCACCCCAAAAAGATTGTGTTCACTGCACCCCACAAAGGATTTTGTTCACTGCACCCCACAAAGATTGTGTTCACTGCACACCAAAAAGGATTGTGTTCACTGCACCCCAAAAAGATTTTGTTCACTGCACCCCAAAAAGATTGTGTTCACTGCAGCCCAAAAAGATTGTGTTCACTGCAGCCCAAAAAGATTGTGTTCACTGCAGCCCAAAAAGATTGTGTTCACTGCAGCCCAAAAAGATTGTGTTCACTGCAGCCCAAAAAGATTGTGTTCACTGCAGCTCACACACAGAAAAATGGATGTGGATCACTGACACCTGCCTATCTCCAATCCCACACCACACAGCAATATCGA
Organism: Pelophylax lessonae; assembly: GCF_965119305.1. Classification (NCBI taxonomy): domain Eukaryota; kingdom Metazoa; phylum Chordata; class Amphibia; order Anura; family Ranidae; genus Pelophylax; species Pelophylax lessonae. Next base: position 412,843,813 of record NC_138771.1, on the reverse strand, counting down.
TTGTAGTTTGTAGAACACAGTTTCCCTAAAATTCAGCAGACTCTGTCCCTAACAGGATTGAGAAGAGATCGTAGATCAGGATTGAGTGCAGATTCACCCCACCCCCCACACAGCAATATCGATTGTAGTTTGTAGAACACAGTTTCCCTAAAATTCAGCAGACTCTGTCCCTAACAGGATTGAGAAGAGATCGTAGATCAGGATTGAGTGCAGATTCACCCCACCCCCCACACAGCAATATCGATTGTAGTTTGTAGAACACAGTTTCCCTAAAATTCAGCAGACTCTGTCCCTAACAGGATTGAGAAGAGATCGTAGATCAGGATTGAGTGCAGATTCACCCCACCCCCCACACAGCAATATCGATTGTAGTTTGTAGAAGACACTGACCCTATATAATTCAGCAGACTCTATCCCTAAAATGCCTACAACTCGCCCTGCCTAAACACTCCGACCTGTCCCTCAATTCTATCCGGACACAAATGGTTTTTTCCTGCCTATCTTTCCCTAATCAGCAGCCAGCACGTTGATGTGTGCTCTCTGTCCCTGAATCTAAGCAGCATAATGACGCCGCTGCGGCTGCCTCGAACTTATAAAGACTTGGTCACATGCTTCAGACGGCCAATCACAGCTACTGAGACATTTGCAGGCATGGCTGGGATGGCTTAAGGCACACCAGTTAAACGATTGTTGATTGGCTGTTGAAAGCCCGCCATGAAAAGAGCGCCAAAGCATGCAAAACCCGGAAATAAAACGACCGAACACGGATTTTTACCCGAACATACAGTAAAGTGTCCGTGTCCGTGTTCGGGTACAAAAAATCCAATTATTCGGTACGAACACGAATAATACAGTCCGTGTTCGCTCAACACTACTTAAGAACATTCAACCAAAGGAGTTAAAGATGATTTAATCAATAGTGAAAATAGCCTAACAGTATAGGCTAGGGCTAGAAACATTTAACTAGAAGGGGAAATATTATGATGTAGACTCTTCACTGTGTACACAGTTTATGAATATTTATATGCAAATGGCAGAACAAATGATTGTCTGAGCAAATTAACTTCAAGCACCAGTGTGAGGAGAAACATTTAGCAACAATATTATTACCAGACAGGAAAAAGATCCAGAGGTTAATTCACCAGCACCACATCCCTGTATGAAGATATAGGACACAGGAAGAGATGCTCCCATGGGAGCTGGGATTTTTTAGGTGCAAATAAAGTGTTTAGAGAAAAAGTAAAATTACATATTTTATTTTAATGAATTTAAAATATAAAGACAAAACAAACAGCAATGTTAAAAATTATTCTAACCTGGTAGTCTGGAGACCTTGTCCAAGGTTAATAACACTTCGGGGTGATAATCCCAACATGTTTCACCGGTAAATGTAGCTTCTTCAGGGGATAGTGAAATATCACACCTATGTTAGTAGATAAAACATGATCAACAATAAAAGTATTAAGGATAATTTCAATTGGTCCAAATAAGCAATAAAAAACATAAAGATGTACGAAATAAGCATTTTACATTTTTTTAAACACTATGTATATATATACAGTATCTCACAAAAGTGAGTACACCCCTCACATTTTTGTAAATATTTTATTATATCTTTTCATATGACAACACTGAAGAAATGACACTTTGCTACAATGTAGTGAGTGTACAGCTTGTATAACAGTGTAAATTTGCTGTCCGCTCAAAATAACTCAACACACAGCCATTAATATCTAAACCGCTGGCAACAAAAGTGATTATACCCCTAAGTGACAATGTCCAAAATGGGCCCAAAGTGTCAATATTTTGTGTGGCCACCAATATTTTCCAGCACTGCATTAACCCTCTTGGGCATGGAGTTCACCAGAGCTTCACAGGTTGCCACTGGAGTCCTCTTCCACTCCTCCATGGTGACATCACGGAGCTGGTGGATTTTAGAGACCTTCCGTTTGAGGATTTCCCACAGATGCTCAATAGAGTTTAGGTCTGGAGACATGCTTGGCCAGTCCATCAACTTTACCCTCAGCTTCTTTAGCAAGGCAATGGTCGTCTTGGAGGTGTGTTTTGAGTCGTTATCATGTTGGAATACTGCCGCGCCGCCCAGTCTCCGAAGGGAGGGGATCATGCTCTGCTTCAGTACACAGTACATGTGTGCATTCATGGTTCCCTCAATGAACTGTAGCACTTCAGTGCCGGCAGTACTCATGCAGCCCCAGACCATGACACTTCCAAAACAATGCTTAACTGTAGGCAAGACACACTTGTCTTTGTACTCCTCACCTGGTTGCTGCCACACACGCTTGACACCATCTGAACCAAATAAGTTTATCCTGGTCTCATCAGAACACAGGACATGGCTCCAGTAATCCATGTCCTTAGGCTGCTTGTCTTCAGCAAACTGATTACGGGTTTTCTTTTGCATCATCTATAGAAGAGGCTTTCTGCTGGGACAACAGCCATGCAGACCAATTTGATGCAGTGTGTAGCATATGGTCTGAGCACTGACAGGCTGACCCCCCACCCATTCAACCTCTGCAGCAATGCTGGCAGCACTCAGGCATCTATTTCCCAAAGACAACCTCTGAATATGATGCTGAGCACATGCACTCAACATCTTTGGTCTACCATGGCGAGGCCTGTTCTAAGTGGATTCTGTCCTTTTAAACTGCTGTATGGTCTTGACCACCTTGCTGCAGCTCAGTTTCGGGGTCTTGGCAATCTTCTCATAGCCTAGGCCATCTTTATGTAGAGCAACAATTATTTTTTTTCAAATCTCAAGAGAGTTCTTTGGCATGAAGTGCCATGTTGAACTTCCAGTGACCAGTATGAGTGAGTGAGAGCGATAACACCAAATTTAACACACCTGCTCCCCATTCACACCTGATGCCTTGTAACACTAACGAGTGACATGACACCGGGGAGGGAAAATGACTAATCGGGCCCCCTAATTGGACAGTGTCCCATGGGGGTGTACTCTCTTTTGTTGCCAGCGGTTTAGACATTAATGGCTGTGTGTTGAGTTATTGTGATGGGACAGCACATTTACACTGCTATACCAGCTGTACACTCACTACTTTACATTGTAGCAAAGTGTCATTTCTTCAGTGTTGTCACATGAAAAGATATAATAAAATATTTATAAAAATGTGAGGGGTGTACTCACTTTTGTGAGATACTGTATATATATATATATATATATATATATATATATATATACTGTGCCTTGCGAAAGTATTCGACCCCCTTGAACTTTGCAACCTTTTGCCACATTTCAGGCTTCAAACATAAAGATATAAAAATGTAATTTTTTGTGAAGAATCAACAACAAGTGGGACACAATCATGAAGTGGAAAGAAATGTATTGGATATTTCAAACTTTTTTTTTTTTTTTTCAAATTATTTTTATTAAATTTTTCAAAACATTATAAAACAAGTAGCGTGCAAGCTACCACATTCGTACCAACAACAGGGGTACGTACATCAATGCAGACAAGGTAAAGAAGTTATAGAAACACTAACAGACGTAACAACTGTTACAGTAATAGAACCAAGTGTAAGTCAGTAGCATTAAAAGGACATACTTAGGAATTGTCGAGGTGAACTAGGCAGAGACCGCTCAAAATAGCAACCATAGTCGGTAGCAACTAGATAATGCATAAACAGCAATTAGGATTCCACGCCCTTCTGAACACCTTATCAATATTGAACATTTGACATAATCGTCATGATAAAACCATGAAGGTCATACCACTGGGCCACTCAGAGAGATCTCCATTATACCAGATAGATCCTAGCTCCCCCCACCTGGGCACCCCTATCGGGATCCAAACTGTGCCCAGGCGCGGAGAGCGTGGCTGGGTAGCCGCGCCCATCCCCACAGAGTATGATAAGGAACATGTCAAGGTAGGTATTCATAACAGATCTGAGCTTAATGTCAAATGCTCCATCCAGTCACACCATGGTTTCCACTGGGCTTGTACAGTGGCCCTAGCTCGGTTCTTGAGGGAAAGTGATCTTTCAAATGTGAAATGGGTATTGATAAGATCAATGACTTCTTTAATATTCGGCGGATCGGCTTGTTTCCAAGCGCGTGTCACAGTGAGCCTGGCTGCTAACAGTATGTGGGTCGCAACATGTCTACAGAGGGTAGGAATCTGCTCAATTTCAAGATTAAGTAAGGCTAGACCGGGTTTGATTGCGGTTGGACAGTGTAAGACTTCCGCCAATAACTTGAAAACCTGGGCCCAATATCGGGTACGTTTTGGACAGCGCCACAGGACATGGAAAAGTGTACCATCTTGTCCACACATACGCCAGCATTTACCGTCGTTCTGGGGGTCAAACTTGCAAATTCTGGAAGGCGTGAGGTACCATCTGAGGGAAAATTTTATGTGTAACTCCCATAGTTTGACACAACTAGTGGCTGCATAGATGGAACGAATAGCTCTGCTCCATTGTGTGGCAGAAAATTCTTGACCAATATCCCCTTTCCATTGAGTGTGGGGAACGGACTTGGTGAAGAATGTCTTACATTGGAGAAGATTATAAAAGACCCTAATGCCTTTCTGACCAGAGTATCCTGAGTCTACCAAGAACCGCCAAGCCTGGGTAGGAATAGTCGCGGGCCCTAACTGGACAGAATTGAGGAAATGTGACACCCGAAGATATGTGAATACTGCGGATCTAGGAATGTCGAATTTCGCTTGGAGGGTGCTAAATGGAATCAGGTTGGGGCAGTCGTATAGTTTCCCGAGATGGGTAATGCCTTTAATTTGCCAAACGGAAAGGTCAACGTGAGGTATAAGCGAGTGTAATGCTGACAATGGGATATGGAGTGGGGAATTTGTAGAGGTTGAGGTATCTTGTGCCACAAGGATTCTCCACGCCCTAGCTGCAGCAGTCATGAACGGAGGAAGAAAGGAAGGCAACTTGGAGCCTAGGGTAGTCGCCAACAACCAGTCAGACAATTTCTGCCTGGTGCAATATGTAGCCTCCATTGCGCTCCACAGTGTATTAGGCGCGTCCCTAAACCAATCACGTAGTGGAGACAAAACTGATGCCAGGTAATAGTCAGAGATGTCCACGTATCCCGCTCCACCCGCCAGACGATGTTTAATCAGTTTAGCGTGAGCACATCTGGGTTTTTTGTTTTGCCATATATATTTGGACAGTAGGGACTGAAGGGACCTAATATAAGTCTTTGGGAGGGGGATCGGAAGGGTACGAAAGAGGTACAGTAATTGGGGAAAATACATCATTTTAAACGCTGCTAAACGCCCCAACCAGGAGAAGGAAGCTACATGCTTGAGGTTGTCCTGCAATTTAGTGCGAGCAGAAAGGAAATTGTGGTGAAATAGCTGTTTCGTAGATGCAGTTAATTGCACGCCTAGATAGGATATGCTTTGGTCTGCCCACGCATACGGGAATTGGTGTTGCAACAAGTTACGCATGGTGGCATGAATGCCAATACCCAATATGTTGGACTTGGACTCATTTACTTTATAAGGACCTTTCCAAACCACTGAAGAATCCTTTGAATTTCCGGGAGGGACGTAGTTGGTTCTGATATCATAAGTATCACATCATCCGCGAAGAGACTAATTTTATGGTGTTGATCACCCATAAGTAAACCAGATATTTTGGGATTGGATCGGATATGTGTAGCTAAAGTTTCCATAATCATGTTAAAAATCAGGGGGGAGAGTGGACATCCCTGCCTAGTGCCATTGGTGATATTAAAAGGAGTAGAGATAGCTTCCGTTGTATGGACTACTGCAGAGGGCGTGGAGTATAAGACCATAATGGCGTCGTGAATAAATCCGCAAAATCCGAATTTTTGAAGGACGGCTGATAGAAACCCCCAGTGGACCCTATCGAACGCCTTCTCCGCGTCCAGTGAAAGGAGCAGAGAAGGCGTCCCATTGAGGCCCACATGATGAATAACATTAACCACCCGCCTAGTAGCGTCCGACGCTTGACGACCTTTAGTGAATCCCGATTGATCCTTATGTATAATTTGGGGAAGTAGGTCCACCAATCTGGCGGCTATAACTTTGGCATATATCTTCACATCCATGTTTAACAGGGATATGGGCCTAAAATTTTGAGGTTGATCAGGTTCCTTCCCAGGCTTAGGCAGGGTCACAATTAATGCACTTAACATTTCCTTCGGAAAGGATGAGGAGGAGGCAGCAGAATTAAATACATTTCGAAGAAGGGGGGTCAAGGTGTCACTAAATTTCTTATAATATTCCGCAGAATATCCGTCTGGTCCAGGTGATTTCATGTTGGGAAGCGAAGCTATAGCAGTCTTGATTTCCAAGTCAGAAAAGGGTCTGTTTAAAGAGTTTATATCTTGGGGCAAAAGGGAAGGGAGTTCAATTTGTGCGAGAAAGTCGTCAATGTCCGCAGGGGTCGGTTGGAAGGTCGAGTGATCCGACCTAAGATTATAAAGGGATTCATAGTAAGAACTAAAGGCATTGGCTATAAGTGTAGGTTTGAGCAATTTCTCTTTTGTCTTGGGATGAGTCATGCTAGGGATTTTGGATTTGATCCTCTGACCCTTAATTCGAAGGGCCATAGCTTTGGTGGCTTTGTCACTGATAGAGTATGTGTTGGCTTTCCATTTCTTGAGGGAGAAACTGTACTTCTCCAGCAAGAAAGACCGAAGTTCCTGTCTAGTCGCAAAGATTTGAGCCTGAAGGACTGGGGAAGGGTCTGTCTTATTTTGTGCATCCAGGGACGCTAGTTTGTTGGTAAGAGTATCTAAATGCTGCGTTCTCCTTTTCCGTTCTCTAGCGCCCAATTGTAAAAACAAACCGCGTAATACAGCTTTATGAGCATTCCACACTACCACCGGGTCGGTATCAGGCAAGGCATTTTCATTAATAAAGCAATCCAGTTGATTCTGAATCTCCGCTACGTAGTCCGGATTGGTTATAAGATAGCTAGGAAGTTTCCACACAAACGTGGACATCTTAGGAGCACCCAAGGCAATCGAGATGCTTAAGGGGGAATGATCCGACCAGGTGGCAGTGTGCAGCTCGATAGATGAGACATGATCCAAAAGATGCTTGTCAGTAATGCACAGGTCAATACGCGAGTAGGTGCCGTGACGAGGGGAAAGGTAAGAATAGTCTCTCTCCCCTGCATGACAGCACCTCAACGCGTCATAGAAAATCAGATTCCCACAAAAACTTGGACAGGGAAGTATTGTGCTTCTTAGGAGAGGCAGATGAATCCATAGCACTGTCAGGAGCCAAATTGAAGTCACCGCATAGCAGTAAATGTCCCCATTGGAGGGATTTAGCTTTGTCCACAATCGATCGGATAAAGGCCATCTGGTGCACATTAGGCGCATAGAGATTAACCAAAGTGAAATTGCGATTGTCTATAATGCACTGGAGAATGATGTAACGACCTTTTGGGTCTATGATAGAGTCATGAAGTTGGTATGACAGGGACTGGTGGATGGCTATTAGAACCCCTTTGCGCTTTTTCTTGCCTGACGCCAGATATATGTGGGGAAATTGAGTATGGGAACATTTGGGAGTTGCGGATTGGGAGAAATGAGTTTCCTGCACACATATTATGTCACTCTTAAAGGAGAGAGCAGATTTCCACAACGAGGACCGTTTTACAGGGTGGTTAAGGCCCCTGGCATTCAGGGAGAGAACATTTAGAGACATGGCTGGTAGAAGTGTGTAGTTGAAGACAGTGATATGTCAAAGGAGGTGAAGACAGTACCTGAAGTCCCGATGGCAGGCGGCTTATAGTGAGTCTTGCGCCACTGGTGAGGACTCCAGGTGCAAGGGGGTGTCCAAAAAAGCAGACGGTTCAGTCGCTGTCACTAGTTCCAAGAGTCACTGCCGCTGATGAATGAAGGCACTAAAGGTGAGGTACACAAAAATAGAAGCAGACAACAAAAAGAACAATGAGTATGCAATACTTCTCTGATGAGCAACCAAATGAGGCTGCTTGAACTATGCTCGGTGAGTGGGTTGAGTGGCCGATGTGCACTGACAATCAGTAGGGGTATCCTACAGAGAGGCCTACTGATAAAGAAACAGGGGACATCCACCAGGGTGGATTAACTGGTTACAGGAACAGAATAAAGAAAGAGCTGTAGCCCGGCCGGGCTAGTAGACGAGAAAGCAGGGAAGCACAGCTTGTCATGGTCGGTGATTTTGGCGTCCTTGTCCTTGTTGAGGTCTCGAGCGGGATGAGGAAGAATGTTGAGAGCCATCATGGAAGTTCCTCGGGGGATCCGGGATGATACCCCAAGAGTGAAGGAGGCGCATTCCTCCTTCTATGGTGGATATGGTGTGCGGGATCCCATTGTGAGTAACAAGCAAAGTCGCCGGGTGGCGCCACTTATACAGAATTTTATGATTGAAAAGGGCTTTTGTGAGGGTTTTCAGTTGCCTCCTTTGTTGTAGGGTATGCTGAGACAAGTCAGCGTAGAGCTGCACTGCTGCATAAGGATCAGGTAGTGTTCCTAGCTGCCTGGATACTTTGAGGATTTTTTCTTTGGCGGTATAAAAGTGCATGCGCAAAAGCACATCTCTGGGCACAGAATCTTCCAGGTGACGGGGCTTAGGGATTTTGTGAATTCTGTCAATAGTCAGTTCGATAGGAGCCAATTCCGAGAAAAGAGTGGATGCATGCTGGAGAAGATCGTTCGGCTGCACTGATTCAGGAATGCCGCGCAGCTTGATGTTATTGCGGCGCGAACGATCTTCCAAATCCGCTATTTTGGATTTAATCCATTCTGTTCCTCCCTTTGCTCCTTATAAGCGTCCACAAGGTCATTCACCGTTTCAGCACATTCCTGCATACCATGCTCCATATGTGACACCCTGCTGCCCATATGTCTCATTTCATATGCGAATCTGTCCATTATGGTGGTCAGATTAGCCATGAGGGAGGATTGGAAAGTCATTAACATGTTTTTCATTGTGGTGTCCAGGACAGGCTGGCCAGTAGTGGGAAACGCAGCAATAGAGGATTGAAGTGCTGTCATAGAGTGCATAGAGGCAAAAGATGTACTCACATCAATCCCGGGTGGATTAGCAGGGTCCATGCGCATCCTCGACTTCGCTGGGCTACCCGATATCGGTGTTGCAGGAGAGGAGTCCGGCATAGGAGGTAGTGAGGGGGAGTCCTCAGGAGATGACGATGGGACCGCATCAGGGAGATCCGTGTAGGCCGCAGGACTCCCGCCGTCATGTCGCGCTGCGGCGCCATCTTGGATCCTCTCAGGGAAAGGCAGCTGTGGAAAGAAGAAGGCCGTGAGCTTTTTCGGGCCCCGCTCATCCTTCCTCTTACGGCTGGTCATCTTCCCGATGTGTTCAGCTAGGTGATCCGGTAAGTGTCGAGTGTCAGAAGTCGGTGTGCCTCGGATATGCTGGGGTAAGAGTCGGCCGGGTACAGAGAGCTCTCAGCTCAAGCGTCCCTGCAGCACGCGTGCAAGCCACGCCCCCTATTTCAAACTTTTTTAACAAATAAATAACTGAAAAATTGGGCGTGCAAAATTATTCCGCCCCCTTAAGTTAATACTTTGTTTCGCCATCTTTTGCTGCGATTACAGCTGTAAGTCGCTTGGGGTATGTCTCTATCAGTTTTGCACATCGAGAGACTGAAATTTGTGCCCTATCCTCCTTGCAAAACAGCTCGAGCTCAGTGAGGTTGGATGGAGAGCGTTTGTGAACAGCAGTTTTCAGTTCTTTCCACAGATTCTCAAATGGATTCAGGTCTGGACTTTGACTTGGCCATTCTCTGGATATATATAAAGATAAATATATGCGCTACCAAATGAAGAGAAGGGAACGGAAAAAAGAGGAGGTAACAATGTAGAACAATGGAGCACCAGAAATCTGCAGCTAATTTTGTAGTGTCACCACAGACAACAATGAAAAGTAAAGAGTAAAAAAATCAGCGCAGATATTCTAAAAACGGAGAACCTAAAGGCCCGTACACACGTGCAGATTGTCGGCCGAAAAGCTTCGGCCGACGACCGATCGGCCGATTGTAGGCTTGTTAGTATGATGCTTCCGACAGCCGACAGCGCACTTTCGGCCGAAAAGAATCTGTCGTGCAAGCATTAAAATTTTTGTATGCACAACACAATTTAAAATTCCTTTTTTTTTTTTTTTTTGTTTGTTTTGCGCAATATACATACTTTTATACTTTTTGACACATATGCAAATTTGAGGTTATCCCCCTCCTTAAGAATTTTTTGGGGAGAGTTTTTTTTTTTTGTTTGTTTTGCACAATATACATACTTTTATACTTTTTGACACATATGCAAATTTGAGGGATAAGCCCCTCCTTAAGAATTTTTTGGGGAGAGTTTTTTTTTTTTTTTTGGTTGTTTTGCACAATATACATACTTTTATACTTTTCGACACATATGCAAATTTGAGGGATAAGCCCCTCCTTAAGAATTTTTTGGGGAGAGTTTTTTTTTTTTTTTTTTCCCTTTCATGGGGCGAGAATAGAATATAGATCTTTAAAATCTACAATGAAATGTCACGGGTTGGCTACTCTGCCCCTTCCCCCTTCTCCTTAGATGATCTTTGAAAGATATGAGAAGGTGGGGAAGGAAAGAGAAGGAAAAAAAAGAGAAAAAAAATAGATATTGGTATACATAAATAAGGATAAAGTATGGGATAATTAAGTGATTAGATAGAATCCTATATAAATATATAATGTGTTATGGCCTTCCTCTTTTCCCCTCCTCCTCTCCCCTTCCCGCTTTTGGCTTGTCCTTTACCTCTCACTCCCCCTTTGTTTTTTTTGTTTTTTATTGGGCCCTTTCCCCAGGCGTCCCTTCCTTTTTCTCGCCTCCCCATTTCCCTCTCCCTGCCCCCTTTTGTTTGCCTAAGTTTATTATATGGAAGGAGGGAGGAGAGGGGGGAGGTGATTGGGCTTCTTTAGTCGTTATACAAAATTGGGGGGAGGAACGGACCCATTTAATAACTTGCAGGGGTGAGGGGGAACAGGAGACCCCCTTTCTCTTCTCTTTTCAGATTTCTAACATTAGTCTCCTTTTTTTCTTTTTTTTTTCTGTAGAACTATTATGAAGAGAGTTAATCTGTTATATGTGGAGAATAGGAGAGTTCTAAATTGTTATTTAATAAGAGAGGGAAGGTATATCTAGATATCAAGGCTCCGGAGTGGGGGGGGGGGGGGGAGAGGGAGAGGGTAGTAGGAAATAGGAAATTCAAAGCATTTAAACAGGGAAGGGAGGGAGGAGTGAGGAAATTTGTGGCTGCACCGGGCACTTACCCCTAGGAAATTAAGAACACACTGTGGCGGTAAAACGCCGTGTGTTAGAAGGATTTATAATCCGACCTGTGGAACCCAGCCAGGGTGGGCATTGAACTCCCCCTGGAGGGGGGGCTCCACAGGGAAAGGGAAAGGAGTGAAAGAGAGAAGGAAGGAAGTGTGTGGAGTGAGTGAGAGGGTGAGACTGGGTGGTGAAGAGTGATTGAGTGAGTTTTTTGTGGAGGGAGTGGTTTCTTCTCTCCCCTTTTTGTTTTTTTTTGGACTCTCCCCCCCCCTGCCCACTCAGTATCTGCTTGAGGTAATCAGACAATCTAGCGTAGCCCCATTATGGAAAATATAAAAATAGTCTCCATAAATGTAAAAGATTTAAATACTCCAGAAAAAAGAAGGATATTACTAGCAGAGCTCAAGCGTGTGAAGGCAAACATAGCGCTAATACAAGAAACGCATTTTAAAACGGACAGGCTACCATATCTGCAAAATAATGCTTACCCATTTATATATCATGCAACATATACACAGTCGAAGTCTAGAGGGGTATCGATACTAATTGATAGTAAAATTCCATGGCAGTTTGAGGAAAAAATATGTGATGACAATGGGAGATTTCTCTTCTTAAAAGGAAAAGTGGGGGAAGCCCGGATGACGATAGCAACCCTCTATGCTCCTAATAAACAACAGGATAAGTTTATAACTAAAACATTAAACACGCTTAGAGATTTCTCTCAGGGACAACTGATACTAGGCGGGGACTTTAATATGCCACTGTCTTCCTCGATGGATGTATCCAGAACTAAAATAGTGTCCTCTGAGAAGATAGGTAAACGGATAATAAGGACGTTACATAAGGAGCAATTGATAGATGTGTGGAGACTCCAGCACCCGACTGAAAAAGAATTTACATTTTATTCACACCCACATGGAAGCTATTCGAGATTGGACTTTTTTCTTGGTCCCCCATGCTTATCTGCAGGCGGTCATTTATACAGGCATAGATAGCATTTCGTGGTCAGACCACGCAATGATCACTATGATATATAGTGCCTCCTCAGCCGAGTCCAGAAAACAAAGATTCTGGAAACTTAATGAAAGCTTGCTTCAGAGAGAGGAAGTAAAAACGGAAGTACAGAAGGAGCTTAACCACTTTACCACCGGAGGATTTTGCTGTCTTCCGTCCAGGCCACTTTTTGCGATTCGGCGCTGTGCGACTTCAACTGACAATTGCGCGGTCGTGCGACGCCGTACCCAAACGAAATTTACGTCCTTTTTTTCCCACAAACAGAGCTTTCTTTTGGTGGTATTTGATCACCCGTGCGATTTTTACTTTTTGCGCTATAAACAAAAAAAGAGCGTTTATTTTGAAAAAATAACAATATTTTTAACATTTTTTTATATGAAATTCCGCCCAAAAAAGATGTAAAAACCAATTTTTTAAAAAATTTTTGGCCAATTTGTTTTCTGCTACCTATGTTTGGTAAAAAAAATCACAATAAGCGTATTTTGATTGGTTTGCGCAAAAGTTATTGCGTTTACTAACAAAGGGAAAGATTTCTGTCATTTTTGGTGTTTTTTTTTTAACGCGTAATGGCGGCGATCTGCGATTTTTTTTGTGGGACTGCGACATTGCGGCGGACAGATCGGACCCTTGACTGACATTTTTGACACTTTTGGGGTTACCAGTGACATTACTGCAGTAATCAGTGCTATATATATGCACTGTTACTGTAAAAATGACACTGGCAGGGAAGGGGTTAATTTTATTGGAGAGGGAGGGGTTAATGTATGCCTGGTGCTTACTGACGTGTAGGGGGGGAGGGGCCTGAGTGAGTCATGGACAGATCGGATGTCCAGCTATGCTGAACAGTCTGATCTGTCACTCCCTGTCACTATGGAGATCCGCCCGCTGTGTTTACACACAGCGGGCGGATCTCCACACTAGATCCCCGGCGATCGGGGCAGAGCAGCGGCGATCGCCGCTGCTCCTCCCCTGGCCCGACTCCCGCTGTGAATGAAAACAGCGGGAGCGAGCCTCCAGGGGCGCAAGCGCCGCCCAGAAGGGGGAGTGTCTGACGACGTTAATACTACGTCGTCAGACGATAACGAGCCACTTTGCCGCAGTACTATTACCGTACTCGGTCGGCAAGTGGTTAAGGACTATTTTAAAAGCAATGACCAACCAGGGTGCACCATTGGCTTACTATGGGAAGCACACAAGACAGTAATAAGAGGAATACTAATTAAGCATGGGGCGAGAATAAATAGGGAAAGGAATAAACAGTTGCAAATACTATTGGACAAACTTAGAGTATTAGAAACAGAACATAAAAAAAAAAGGCAAACGCAATATTAGGGGAGCTGAGCATAGTAAGAAAACAAATATCAGATATATTACAATACAGAGCGAAGGCTGCGATACAAATATCAAGGAAGACAGCTTATGAGTCAGGGAACAAGTGTGGGAAGATCTTGGCAAGATCTATCCAAAGTCAAAAAGTAAGATCATATATCCCACAGATTGTATCGCCAGAGGGAATTAAAAAGGTAATACCAGAACAAATAACGGAAGAATTTAAGAACTTTTATGCTAAGCTCTATAATCTACCAGAAATAGACAAAACGCAAAAGGAAAGGGAAGATAAAGTCACGTGTTATTGTGACGCAACGCGTCGGGAAAGCCGTGGTGACGTCACTTCTGGGTCTACGGCCGAGACCGGAAGCGTTGGAGCAAGCACTGCAGACCGCATCGGCGGCATCTACTCGCATTTGAATGCTTATTTTTGTCTACAAAATTGTAAGTGTAACCTTTACTTTGATCGATTAAACTTTATTTGAACATACTACACTATGAGAATCCTTCATGTCTTTCCCTGGTAAACGAGTGCTTTAAAGAGCTTTGCAGCAACCATCATCTATCTGATGCCACCATAGAAGATCTGGAGTGTGATATACACAGGGCACCCATATTTCAGAGGATGTTATCAGAGGATTTACTTCCTAAAGTCTGCAGGTTGACGTGTGACACCTGGAACGCTCTTAATGAGTGTTAATGGAGGTGAGAGGCCATTACACCTAATTCTGGATCTCTAGCTCACCAAAGTCTGCACTGGGAGTCACTGGAAGCACCCGATCACTTCACCATATATGAACTTTTTTTCACTATTTATTTTCATCTAATATTGACATTTTTTTGGGGATTTTTACACAGTTTTCACCTTCACACTGTATACAGTGTATATATTTAATCTGTAGATATATTGTTCACGTTTATCACAACAAAAGATTTTTTTGTGCTACTGAAGAGTTTTAGTGGTTTACCCTTCATAGGGCACTTATAATATTTTTTTAATATTCTCCTTTATTTTAGCACTTTATTCCTTCATGATGATCACATTTGTCACTTCTCATTGATTCACTTTAGTATTGTATTGAAGAGTCGGATGGGTTCACTCTTCATAGGGCACTTCACTTTAAAAATATTTTTTCTTCTTTTTTTCTTCTGGCTGAATGATTGGATCAGTATCCTATATCATTGATTCTTTCACAGCGTTCACCTTGCACAGGATACTTATTCAAGTGCTATGGATTCAGCATATTTAGGATCTCACTTTTTATCATCATTATATTTATTACCATTTGTGCATCTTCATCTTGGCACTCAAGCACCTTTGTCCTTTATTATCTGAAGATTGATTTTTTTATCATTGATTTTTAAATTATTGATTAATTTTAAGGATCTACTTTTAGATGTCTATGGTTCACTGTTTATGAATAACCATAGCATGTCAAAAGTATATCATATCCCTGACACGCTGGGCCGCCACCGCCCACCCAAGAAGTGGGGGACGACAGCCAGCCCGCTCGCCAGGTCCCTCTGATCGTATTGCCTTACACAACAACTCGGCTTATGGGTTCTAACCGATTAGACATATATTGGGGCATTGATCCATCGGGTAGGGGTGGAAACCATGGAAGGTCAAGGAGTTGAGGCGTTCATATCCAATAAAACTTGCGAGAAGGCCTGGGTAGTCTTATCAGAAGGGGGGGGGGGGCTCTTGTAGGGCCGACTCATACGCCGTCCATTTCCCTAATGGTCGGAGGGTTCGTTGAAGTCCAATTTCTCATGTAGCATGATATAATCCAGGGTTTGTGAGAGTTGATAATCTTTATGGAAGCTTTAGTATGCACCTTCGCTGTTGGGAAAGGAAGTTCACCCAGGTAGCCAAAGAGCAGGGCAAAGGGATTTTTTGAGGGTGGAAGTCCTGTGACCTTAAGCACCAATGTTTCGACCTGTGACCAAAAAGAGGAGACCATTTTACATGACCAAAGACGGTGATAGAGCGTGGGACGATGTTGTAAGCACCACGAGCATCTTTGAAGCGGTGAATGCATAGGTGAAGAGGAGAAAGGTGCAAAGGCATGGTGCATTATCTTTAACTGCTGCTCCCTCCAGAATTCATTGCAATTAAACGTACAGGTGGCGTTGTAGCCCGCTATAAATGGTTTTGATGCAGTACAGGAAAATGCTTTGTCCCATGGGGTACGTAAGGAATTTTTCTTGGTGGATTAAAGCAGAGCTTGCACGGGACAGTAGAGGTAAGAAAGTGAGCGGGGAACTTTCTGGATAAGTGAGTCCAAGGCATTGAAGGGAAAGCGAGTGGAGGCATTCGAGCACAGTGAATGTACATGGGCAGTAAGTTGATAAATGTAGAGATAGTGGCTAGGCGGGATTTTAAACTCTTTCTGGAGAGTCAGGAATGGCAGAGGAGTACCTAATGTCAGGTCATACAATTGGGCAAAGTTTTTCAGTCCCCTGGAAGCCCAGAAGGCATATATTGGTTCTAGTCCAAGTGATTGGAGAGCAGGGTTACCCTTGATAGGTAAATGTGGTGACAACAGTTGGGGATATCGCAATTTTTTTCGTATGTCTCTCCAGGCTACTCGAGTGTCTCTCAGTAAAATATTTTGGCGCAGTACAATAGGCAGGTCTTTTTGCTTACAATGAAGGATGGCTGTCAAATCAAAAGGATGAGCCAATTGAGATTCCAACGAGTAGTCTGAGAATACAGAAGTACCATTAATCCAATCCATACCCACTCTTAGCAGACAGCAGATGTTGTACAGTCTTATATCTGGGAGGTTAACACCTCCATTGTGTTGGGGAGGGAATAATTTGTGGAGGGCAATTCTGGGCTTTTTGGCAGGCCAGAGGAAAACGGAGAGAGATTTTTGTAGTCGTGTTATGTCAATGTGCTTTATAAGTAATGGTAGTGTTTGCATAAGGTACATTAATTTGGGAAAACTGACCATCTTGAATAAGTGGCATCTACCCAGGAAAGAGAGAGGAAGTTTGGCCCAGTTTTCTAATTCCTGAGTGATTTTAAGCAGGAGAGGGGTATAGTTCAAGTGGTATAGGGTGGAAGGGGATCATAACACCGAGATATTTTATGTGGGAATTTGCAATGGCAAAAGGGGAGGAAGAAGTCCAGTGTAGAGTGTGAGGCGCGCCCAGAGGAAGGATTTCACTCTTGTTGTAATTTCAGTCCAGAACAAAGCCTAAACCTGTCAAATATGGTTTTTATGGTGTATGCATCCTGGGTTGGGTTCGAGGTGAAGAGGAGGATGTCATCCGCGAACAGTGTGGATCTGAGTTCCTCTTGTCCAACAGTGACTCCATGCAAAGGGGCATGAAATGTAAGGAAGCGGGAGAGGGGCTCTAGTGCAAGGTTGAAGAGAAGTGAAGAGAGGGGGCACCCTTGACGAGTACCCTTATGTAATGGGATGGAATTGGAAATATGTTGAGGAGTAACAATTTTTGCAGTGGGGGAAGCGTACTTTTCCGAGATCAAGTGTAGGAAGGACCTGTAAGGCCTAATTTGTGGAGAGTGAGGTGGAGCCATCGAAAGCTGACGTTGTCGAAGGCTTTTTACGCATCAAGGGTGATTATGGCAAGATTTGAGGAAGGATTCATTTGCTGTTGGGAAAGAACAGCCAGAACCTTACGGATATTGGCTGTTGCCGAGCGTCCTTTGGTGAAGCCTGCCTGCGACGGATGAATAAGACATGGCATTATTAGGGCCAATGTACTGTATTTGCTATAATTTTTTAAAGTAATTTAGCATCCAGGTTAATCAGGGAGATTGAACTAAACGAGCCCGGGTCTTTTGGGTCTTTGCCCGGTTTGGGGCTAAGTTTTATGAAGGCTTGGGAACCAGTTGGGAGATAACGTCCACCGTTCATGATATGGTGAAACATTGTAGTTAGAGAGGGGGACAGCAAAGCTTTGGTTAATTTGAAGAATTCAGAAGTGAATCAATTGGGTCCAGGGGCATTACCAGGGGACAGGGAGGAGATTGCAGCCAATACTTCTTCCTGGGTGGTGGGAGCATTTAGTTGGCAAAGCTGGGTCTCTGAAATCACAGGCAAGCGTACGCTCTGCAAGAATTGGGATGCCTCCGATTCGTCAATTGGGTCAGGTCCATAAAGACGGTCATAAAAGGTTTCCAAGACATTGGTTACCTCCTCAGGAGAAGACAACAGAGTATGAGTGGGGGTGTAAGGGGGCTTACACATCCTGGCTTGTAACTTTCCCGATTTATTCCCAAACTTGTGATAGTGTAAGTCAGAGGCTGATTTGCGAAATTGTTCTAGAGTCAGTGCCCACTTGTCAAATTGGGTTTTTGCATCCTTCCATTGGGTTGTGTTGGTGGGAGATGGTTGCTGGCGAAGATGTGCATATGCTTTTTGTAGGGCTGTATTAGCTGTTCTATATTGTTGAGTAGCCTTCTTCTTATAAGAAGAGGCGATCGCTATGTTCCGTCCTCTCAGAACTGCTTTGCCCGTCTTCCACCGCAATATCGGGTCTTGGGCATGTTGGGCGTTGTCTTTTAGATATAGTTCCCAAGTTTCCTGAAGGAACCTCATAAGATCTGGATTGTTAGAAAGATATGAGGGGAAACGCCATGGTGGAGTGTAAGTTCGGGGGGGGAGAGGATGAGAAAAGGATAGAAATCGGGGAATGGTCTGAAAGCATTAAGTCCAGGATTAGTGGGGTATGCAGAGAGGTGAGCAACAGGGAATTAGTGAGAAAATAATCTATTCTGGAAAATGAGTCATGGGGAGAAGAGTAGAAAGTATATCCGTGGGGTTTGCCAATCTCCAAATGTTAATGAGGCGGAGGCAATCTACAAAGGAAGGAAGAGGGGAAATGGGGACAATTATAGGGTTCGTCAAACTGGTCGGTTTGTGGGTCCTGTCTGAGATGGGGTCCATCACTGCATTGAAATACCCTCCTATTAGCAATGCTACGTGGGCATGAGGGGCCAACACTCCGGTTAGAGTCTGGAAAAAAGGTACAGAGGAGGGTGTAGGTGCATAGATATTGGATAGTATGAACGCGTCTGCATCTTGTCCTAGCTTAATAATCTGTATTCTGCCGTCATCGTCTGAGTATACTGGGGTTACATCAAGGGTGACCCTTTTGTGGATCAGGATGAGGACCCCTGATTTGCCTTTGGGTGAGGGGGATCCAAAGACCCTACCCACCCAAAGCGTCTCTTGTAATAGTGCTACATCAGTGTCAAGTCTTTTGAGATGCCTCAATATTGCCATTCTCTTGTGGGGGGAACGAAGTCCCTTGACATTCCGGGATATGAACATAGAGAGCAGAGCTTGTGAGGACCAAAGCGAGACACCAAGCCACAGAAAGACCCGCTGTGTCTTGGAACCTGAGCTGTGGAACCCTGTTGCCATGTGCAACCACATCAGAGAGGATCTAATTGTGAGGCCTGAGACTTCTGGGACAACTGATTGCCAGGCGTTCTGGAACTGCCCCTTTGCATTCTGGCAGTGGGGAGCAGAACTACAGAGCTTAATCTCTTACTGGCCACTGTTGATGCCATAGAGACTAATCCTTACCTAACAGCCCATTAGCCTTCTATTGCACACAGCCTTGAAGAGACAGCTTGGCTTTCACCACCTTAGAGAAGGCCCCCAATGTCAGCCAGCTAACATTGACAATTAGACGCCAGGTACCCCTCTGCAAGTAGTGCCTATACCCACCCTATAAGGGCTAAATTTGTAGAGTGCACCCAGAAACATTGCTTGAGTAACTATTGCTAAGAATTACAATGAGGTTTCCTTATACTATTCATGCATGGGGCTTAGTCTTATTGCAGCTCAAGTTAATGGCTGTAGGTAAGATTAACCTGCTGTTAAAGTAAAGTATTCTGTTGTCCTGTTTATTTGCTCTATGCATTGCAGTTGCTTACCCTTCGATAATGCATTCAACTTATTAATCATCAAGTTGCTTGTGGTTTATTTTTGTGTACTATTATACAGCTGTAAAATATTAAACTACACAGGACTCAGGAGTTGAGGCAGAGAACAGAAGACCTAACAAACCAAGTGGCTTCTGCAGGAGTAGAGCTACAATAGTTTGGGCTATTGCCTAGTTGCCCTAAAAGTAAAGAGGGCATAAGGTTGGCACTTAGGACAATATAAAAGACCTGGGAAATCATTAGAAACAGAGGTTATGATGAAACGTCCCATCGATGATGGTGACACTAAGCAAAGCAACCTAACCAAGATACCAAAAATCATGGTTGACATGAAAGGGTCAGTGAGCTTAGGAATGTTGGAGAGTAGGATTGAGGTTTGGGTTTACTGCTACCATGGAATTGAGGTGAAAGCCCAGAATTATGAAGATCACATACTTTTACTTGAAAAAATTTGCAGAATAATTGCAACATAATATAATCTATAACACAGTGTATAGTCTTTTCTCTGGTCAGCTAAGTCACAAATAATTTGAAGGAATGAAAAACTCAGCCCCCTTTCCAAAAATAAAGTTAGTGTGTGTTGGAGTGGTTAGGGGAGTCGTCAGTTCTGTTTAATGAAATATTGAAATATACTATTGTTTTCATTGTTGTTTATATATTTAGCTTACTTATTAACTTGCCTATTTATTGGGGCAGAGTCGGCAGCTGGAGCGCATGGACGTGTGAGCGCTGATCTCCAGGACAAAGGGCTACAACCAGCGGCTCCCAGCGATAGTATACAGGTGGCTTGCGGTCCTGAAGGGAGACAAGCATACAGAGCATCAAGCTGTCATGATGGGGAAAAAAATGACTGCAATAGACCATGCAAATTAACAGACTTTTTCGGCCCGGCTGCGGGCAGGGGAATCCAAGATGGCACCTGCGCCTCCACTTTAGTCTACCTGATGGCAGAAGCTAAGACATGAGGAGGCAGCGGGAAGACTCCTGGCGACACCCTGGAGGCAAGTAACTCTGGCTCTAACTCAGCCAAAAGTAGCCTACCAAAACAGAAGAGATGCCTGGCAGAGAAAGGAGAGCAGAGGGGAGATGCAGGACAGGGAGGGGGAGACATGGATGTTGCCGCAGACCATGAAGCAGAACTAAAGGCCTTCCCTTTCTCTGGCCAGCCAGTGCTGGAAACTACATTCAAGCAAATGCTCTTTATGATATAACTACCTTCATGCGCACCACACATAAAGAGCTGAAGGCGATAGGTGGCAGAGTGGACTATAAGGAGAAGAAATAGGCAACTTTACCCACACCCACAATGAGCTTGTATATGCACATTTCAAACTGGAGGAAGAGCTTGAGTCCCTAAAAATCAAGACTGACCAGGAGAACAGGTCCCGGAGAAATACAGTATTTTACAAAAGTGAGTACACCCCTCACATTTTTGTAAATATTTTATTATATCTTTTCATGTGACAACACTGAAGAAATGACACTTTGCTACAATGTAAAGTAGTGAGCGTACAGCTTGCATAACAGTGTAAATTTGCTACCCCATCAAAATAACTCAACACACAGCCATTCATGTCTAAACTCCTGGCAACAAAAGTGAGTACACCCCTAAGTAAACATGTCCAAATTGGGCCCATCTAGCCATTTTCCCTCCCCAGTGTCATGTGACTTGTTAGTGTTACAAGGCCTCAGGTGTGAATGGGGAGCAGGTGTGTTACATTTTGTGTTATCGTTCTCACTCTCTCATACTGGTCACTGAAAGTTCAACATGGCACCTCATGGCAAAGAACTCTCTGAGGATCTGAAAAAAAGAATTGCTGCTCTACATAAAGGTGGCCTAGGCTATAAGAAGGTTGCCAAGTCCCTGAAACTGAGCTGCAGCATGGTGGCCAATACCATACAGCGGTTTAACAGGACAGGTTACACTCAGAACAGGCCTCACCATAGTCAATCAAAGAAGTTGAGTGCACATGCTCAGCATCATATCCAGAGGTTATCTTTGGAAAATAGACATATAAGTGCTGCCATCATTGCTACAGAGGTTGAAGAGGCAGGGGGTCAGCCTGTCAGTGCTCAGACCATACGCCGCACGCTGCATCAAAGTGGTCTGCATTGCTGTCGTCCCAGAAGGAAGCCAATTCTAAAGATGATGCACAAGAAAGCCTGCAAATAGTTTTCTGAGGACAAGCAGACTAAGGACATGGATTACTAGAACCATGTCCTGTGGTCTAAAGAGACCAAGATAAACTTATTTGGTTCAGATAGTGTCAAGCGTGTGTGGCGGCAACCAGGTGAGGAGTACAAAGACAAGTGTGTCTTGCCTAAAGTCAAGCATGGTGGTGGGAGTGTCATGGTCTGGGGCTGCATGAGTGCTGACTGCACTGGGGAGCTACAGTTCATTGAGGGAACCATGAATGCCAACATGTACTTTTACATACTGAAGCAGAGCATGATCCCCTCCCTTCGGAGACTGGGCCACAGGGCAGTATTCCAACATAATAACGACCCCAAACACACTTCCAAGATGACCACTGCCTTGCTAAAGAAGCTGAGGGTAAAAGTGATGAACTGACCAAGCATGTCTCCAGACCCAAACCCATCTGTGGGGCATCCTCAAATGGAAGGTGGAGGAGTTCAAGGTCCCTGACATCCACCAGCTCCGTGATGTCATCATGGAGGAGTGGAAGAGCACTCCAGTGGCAACCTGTGAAGCTCTGGTGAACTCCATACCCAAGGGGGTTAAGGCAGTGCTAGAAAATAAGGGTATGGAAAAAGAAAATAATGGTGGCCACACAAAATATTGACACTTTGGGCCAAATTTGGACATTTTAACTTAGGAGTGTACTCATTTTTTTTGCCAGCGGTTGAGACATTATTGGCTGTGTGTTGAGTCATTTTGAGGGGACAGCACATTTACACTGTTATACAAGCTGTACACTCACTACTTTACAATGTAGCAAAGTGTAATTTCTTCAGTGTTATCACATGAAACAAAATAATAAAATATTTACAAAAATGTGTGGGGTGTACTTTGTGAGATTCTGTAACATTAAATTCAGAGGGATTCCTTAATCCAATAAAGCTTTGGAACTGCGCCCTTACTTGCAAAAAGTAATGATGGACATCCTCCCTATCACCTAACGATGTCACCATTGATAGGGCCAACAGGGTACCCAAACCAGCTCACTTACCAGAAAGGGTCCTTAGGGATGTCATAGCGAGGATTCATTTCTTCCATATCAATGACCAGCTGATGCGCTTCTCTAGGCAACTTTCTACATTACCTGACCCTTATGCCAATTTCTCTGTATACGGATCTGTCACAGGTCACTATGGCAAAATTCTGCGTAACCACAAAATAATTTACAGGTGGGGATTCCAGGCAAAACTACTAGTGATATGAAATAAAAAAAACATATTCTGTGACCTCCTTGGACAAGGGGCTGGATATTCTTTGCAGATGGGGTCTCCTACCTGACAATGAAGATAACATTGCTGATCCTCCACACCCAACCAGGAACTCTGCATATCAACAAAACGCCTGGACCTGATGCCTTCCTTGACTTTGTGCATTGCTGGCACCCAGGGCCCAAGCCTTAAATATTATCCCTAATTGTGCCTGATATTCCTATCAGGCTTCATATCTACATAGGTTGTATTTCCCATTGTATAGCAGTTCAAGGATATTATAGCCCCAATCTCTATTTAAAGTGTAGGCCTGTGTTCAGTTTGTTTGACTCTAAGTTTCAAACCTCTTTGCAGTTTGGGCAGTTTTTGTTCATGTTATGCCCACTCTTTGGGCTCCACAGTTATTCCTACAACTTGTAACATGTCCATAGCATATTCTACAAATCCCTCTCTTCCTGTTCCACAGAGCCTCATAATGACTCACTGAGAGCCTCACTGACTCATAATCAGTGGCTAAGCATTTTCTTCAGTATATATGTCACGTAAGCTGATTTAATTCAAAGTGCGAGGACTGAATAGCCCTTTTAAGAGACAAGCCCTATGGAAGGAAGTGATTTCCCATCAATGTGAGGTCTTGTGTGTCCAGGAGACTCACTTCATGGACTCACTGGGGTTGATTTACTTAAACTGGAGCACTCAGAGTCTGGTGAAGCTGTGCATGGTAGCCAATCAGCTTCTAACTTCAGCTTGTTCCATTAAGCTTTGAGAATAAAACCTGGAAGCTGATGGGTTTCTGTGCAGAGCTGCCCTCAATTTTGCATGCTCCAGTTTTAGTAAATCCTCCCCAAAGGCTCCTGAATACTTCCATGTTACATTTCCATATGTCTTCGTGGCTAAGGGCACTTCAAAAAGGAATGGTGTTCTAATAGCTGTCAAGGACACAGTTGTCTTTAAGTTAGTAGACCAAGGAACTGATAAAGAGGGCAGATATATAATCTTGGGGGCAGAGTTTAATAATATTTGTCTCACTTTGATGAATATTTCCTCATATTTTCAATTTGCAGAATATTGAAATTGGCCAAACAAAGGCAAAAAAAGAATATTGTGTTGTGTGGGGATTTCAACATGGCAATTGATTCCTCTAGAGATGCCTCATCCAGTGCTATGAGGAAGCGGCAGAATCTGAGTTCTCTTTGCCTGGGAGAGGATCTCTTTGATCCGTGGCACTGTCTTCATACCACAGAGAAGGATTTTACTTGCTTTTCACTGGTACATAATAGTTACTCTAGGATTGATTTTTTTTTTTCTTATTGACAAGTATCTTCTACAGCGGGTGACCAGAGCCTGCATCCACAATATAACGTGGTCAGACCACGCTCCCATAAAGATGGATATTGTTGTATCAGGTTTGGGTTCCTCTATGACATAATAATACCTTCCTTCTGTCACATCCTCAGCATAAAGCAGAATCTGAAGGTAAACTTAAAGAATTTATTTTCTTTAACAGTGGTCACTTCAGCTCTCCTAAGGTGTATGTAAGGGGCATTTTAATTAAAATAGTGTCTGGGGAAAGGAAAAAAAATCTGCAAAAGGTATCCCAAATACTTAGGAGATAGCTACATGGAGGTTCAACGTAAAAATACACATTCTGCTACAGCGGCGCCTTCTACACAGCTTAATGCCTGCAGGGAGGAACTTTGTCAGGCCTTAACCACAGATTATGACAAGTTCCTTACATGGATGAAACTTTCCTTTTATTCTCAGAATAATAAAGCAGGAACATTTTTAGCTAATTAACTAAAGCAGCACCAGTCGCATACCAAGCTTAATTCACTTAAACACTATAAAAACCATTGTTTTTCACAACCTTCAGGAAATAGCAATGCATTTAGTGAGGTTTACGAATCCTTATATAACCTTAACAAAGATTCAGAATTCCACCAACCTCTAAATTTTGAAATCTCAAACTTCAACTCTTTGGATTCAGCAACTCTCCAAAAACTTAACAGGCTAATGGAAACTGCTGAAATAGTTGAAGTAAATTAGTGCCTACCAATGCATAAGTCCCCTGGCGCAGATGGCTTCTCTGGCGAGTACTGCAAAAGCTTTTTGGAGCTGCTAGCACCTCACTTTAAGGCTCTTTTTAATGAAGTTGCGGCATCAAGTTCTTTGCCTACTGAGATGCTTCAAGCCATTATTGTAACGCTGCCAAAACCAGCAAAGGATCCCACCATTCCTCACCATTTCAGCCCTATATCCTTGCTAAACTCAGACCTAAAAATGAATACAAAAATACTAGCCAACAGGTTGATGGATGCCTTACTCTTTTTGTTAGGTATGGAACAAGTAGACTTTGTAAAAAGCTGCCAAGCTCCTGACTTAACAAGGAGAATGGTCTTTTGATCAGTTACATTGAGCTTCAGTGAGAACCCTGTGTATTGCTAGCCTTGAACACAGAGAATGCTTTTAATAAGGTTCATTGGGGATATTTATCTAAGACCCTGAAGAAATTTGGGTTATCAGCCTTTATATATTTTGTGATTATGTCACTATATACTAACCCTATTGCTCAGGTATTCACTTCAGGTATGCTGTCTAAGAGTTTCTGTCTGTCCACTGGGACATGGCAAAGGTGCCCCTCCCTCTGATAATCTTTCCCTGGCTATAGAGCCTCTATCAGAGTGTATTTGTTCTGTCCCCCCAGTGCAGGGGGTAACAACTGGAAAGCACAACCATAAACTGGGGCTCTTCACAGATGACATTATACTAATTTTGTCAGTCCAAGCAGCATCTTTGCCCGTTGTTCAGAAGATCTTAGCACATATCAATAGAGTCTCATTCTACAAAGTGACTACATCTAAATGCTATTCTCTACCTATGGGGATCACAAAGTCTAAACGAAACCCCCCTATACAACTAACTTCACTAACATCCAATTTATATAAAGTTAACTTTCCCTAACTCTTAGATCAAGTCTCTCAAGAACTGACACAACGTGGCAAAGTCCAACTGTCGGGTATAGGCAGAATAGCCACATATAAAATGCAAATACTACCCAATACTAATCTATTATTTCAGATCTCTACCCATTCCAATACCTCATCATTTTTTTTACTGCCTAGCTGCTCTGTTACGGAAATATATATGGGGTGGCAAAAAACCCTGGGTCCATATGTCATTATAGCATATGCATAGGAACTTGGGGGGAATGGGTCTTCCAAACACACAAGCCTACTACCAGTTTGTACTCTTGGACCAAATCCACTTTTGTTTCTCTAGCCAGGAAGACAAAATTTGGGTAGAAGTAGAGAAGGAAGAGACTCCGGAGCACGACTTACGAGCATTACCATTGGCCTCATATGTGCACCACAAACCATTAACGCCAGGCTATCCCACCATTTAGGCCACTATTCTAGCTTGTTCTGCATTAATTAGCTCACACCATATTGATGAACAGTCTCGCAAATTTGATATACCTTTAAAATCTTTTGAATATCTAATCCCATTCTTTTCAGCAAAGCATTGAGCAAAAAGGGGATTGAAATGTATTCTAGATTATAAGGGAGAAGAAGATGCAATGGAAATGTATAGATTGCATCAGATTACTCACTACCATAATACGTACCCCCTTTGTAATATGGCGGTACCTTCAAAAATTTGTAACTTTCCTAAGAACAATCATAAAGTACCAATTAGGGGCATCTCCTTTCTCTATAGTTATTGGCAATTACCACCCTCTACACAATAAACTTGCACCTATGCTAAAATGGGAGGTGGAATTGAACCAAGTATTTTCTTTAGCACAATGGAAGTGATCCATGTGCTGTTCTCCTCAGTTATTTGTACATTGCATTATTTATCTTTGTTTCTCCATGTTGTTCCTATGCATTGTTGTACTGCTGCCATCTGCTGGCCAGAATTTGCATGCCGCACGCTTTTGTTCTTTGTTCTAGTCAGTAAAGTTTTTTTAATTTATATCTTTATTGGTGATTTTTTATATATACATACATTTCAAACAAACATTGTCATGATCTGACCAAACCCCACCCCCCTTACCTCCCCCTCCCTCCTCCCCCCAATTAAACAAAAAAAAAAAACAACAAAAAAACACAAAAAAAAAAAAAGAAAGAAAGTTTTTATACTTTTATGCACTCATTCCCAACATTTCTTCGTATGAAGATGTATTCCATACTATATTACCGTACGCCAGAAGGGGTATGGGGACCGTCGCCCCGCAGCCTGGACCAGGCTCCGCCCAGGGTGACCCTCTCTTAAACTCCCTTTAAGAAGAATTGGCTTCCAAGTATTGCACCCAGGGTCTCCATCTCAACTTAACTTGATCCTCTGAATTTCCCAATATGGCGGACAGTTCTTCCATCTTAAAAATCTCATTGACCTTTCCACATCACAACTCGTAAGTTGGGATCACTGTCTGTTTCCAGAAAATAGGTATGCATGCCCTTGCTGCATTCAACAGACGCAGAGTCAGGGACTTCCTGTAGCTCCGTACTGAGCTTCCTGTCAAATGCAGCAAGCACAATGCGGGGTCCTCTAGTATATCCACGTTGGCTATATGTTTTATAGCCACTGCTATCTTATTCCAAAATGGCCGCACTCTTTTACATCCCCAAAAAATATGTACCATATTTCCATCCTCCAATCCACACCGCCAGCATTTTCCTGAGACCGCCTCTTTTATTCTGTGTAATAGTGATGGGACTCTATACCATCTGGTTAGAATTTTATACCCTGTCTCTTGGATCTTACAATCTAGTGACGATTGGTGAACTAATCTCAGGATCTTATTTATCTGCTCTTTTGACCACACGGTATTTAACTCCTGCTCCCATATTTGGATAAACGGCAATTGTTGGTCTCCCTCATCTTCTGACAATTGTGTATAGAACCTTGAGATCAAATGGACCGTCGCGTTACCTGTTCTACACATATTTTCCAGATCCGTTAGCTCTCGTGGTGCATACCCTTTCTGCCGAACTGATCTAATATAATTATACAACTGATAGAGGCTGAAATAATCTAACGATTCTCCTGCACCTGTCCTAAG
Organism: Pelophylax lessonae; assembly: GCF_965119305.1. NCBI lineage: Eukaryota > Metazoa > Chordata > Amphibia > Anura > Ranidae > Pelophylax > Pelophylax lessonae. Next base: position 412,815,775 of record NC_138771.1, on the reverse strand, counting down.
TTCTTCTAGGGAGGGCATAGGCCCATTTTGCCATATATCACCTAGGCGCCTTTTACCATTCTGAGCCCACCTACGGAGTCTAGCATTTATACACCCCGGGGGGAAATCCGGGTTCCCCAAGATCGGTGTCATCGGAGATATACCCGGGGCTACCTTCCAATGCAACTGAATTCTCTTAGTTTCTTTTATAGTCGCTCCCACTGTAGGATGTTTGAGAATAGCGTCTTTTGATTCGAACACCGACCATGGGGCTGGGGGGGTTAGCTGTCCTGTTTCCTCATTCTCTAAATCCACCCATCGTTTGGTAAGTTTATTGCAGTGCCAGTCTACCACCCTTACTATATGGACCGCCCTGTAATATCTCAGGATATCTGGTAATCCCATCCCACCTCTTACTTTGGGTAAGGCCAACGTCTGCATCTTAATTCTCGGGGATTTGTTTGCCCAGATATAGGCACGGAGTATGCCCTTGATTGATTGAAAGAATTCTTTTGGAACTGCTATTGGAATTGTCTGCATTAAATACAAGATACGGGTAACACATTCATTTTAATAACGCTACAGCGCCCAAACCACGTCACTGCCAACAGCTGCCATATTCTAAGATCTGCTTTAATCTTTCCTACAAGCGGGAGGTAATTCTTTCTATAAAGATCCGCGGGATCTGCCGTTAACTGTATCCCTAAGTATTTCAGCGTATCTGAGGCCCATTGAAACGGGAACGCTGTTCGAAGTGCTCTCTCTTCTTAGTCAGATAACGATATGTTGAGTGCCGCTGATTTAGTTACATTGATTTTATAATTAGAGAACCCACTGTATGTTTTCAGGGCGTCTAGAATATTTTGTAATGAAAGAGAAGGGTTAGTAGCAAAAAACAGCAGGTCATCCGCAAACGCGGCCACCTTGTGTTGTTCCCCCCCGCTTTGGATTCCCGCTATATCCGGAGAACTCCGAATTCTGCACAATAGGGGTTCCAGACACAACACAAATATATAGAAAGGGTGCTTCAGCCTAGCGCTTTATGTGTGCCACATCCCTAATAATATTTAGGCAAAAAATGGGGTTCCCCTTGTGGGACTTTATAGGCACATAAAATATAATATATATAAAAAATATAAAAAAATATGTGAAAAAGGTATTTGAAAAAATATTATTTTATTATAAACACAGAAATATATTGATAAAAACAGTACAGGCAAGGAAGAGAGACAGGTAAATCAACCACAGTAGTCTGAACTGAAACCCAGCATGTTTCGAAGCCAAAGGGAAATTTGCTTCTTCTTCAGGGGAAGGTTCAAACGGTACTCTAATGAATAAGAAAATATAAAAAATATAAAAACCAAGGATTTTAGAAGGTTTTTTTTTAGGAAGAAAACATTCCAACATGACTCTTTAGAGTTTTACATAGTAGTTCTAATGACATTAGCGAGTACTCACAGGGTTGAAAAATAGCTGTGCTCAGGTAGCCTGCACGGTTAAAAACATCTGGTGGGTGCGAGTGTCCTTGCGACCAAATGCAATGAGCAAGATGGTAGATGGGTATACTGGTCAGTAAACCAACAGCTGTTGAGATCAGGTGTGTAGCCCACAATCAATGGACGTCTGAAGTCCTTAATTTGGAGAAGCCAGGAGCAGCCTATAAACATAGGTAAATGGCAAGGATGTAGGTAGCGCCGGTCTGAAAAGTAGACAGATCAGGGCTAAATACATTGATATATGTAGTAAAATGAGCAAAGAAAGGGAGTTTGTATATTCATGGATGTCGGCATGTAAAGTAGCCACATGTCTATATATAATATAATAAATATGTAGGAAGCATTATAACAAAAAATGTGCCAAAAAGGTAGCCCAACATAAAGAGGGCAATAGGGCCACAATAGGGTGTAACTGCAAATGCAAAGCCAATCAAAGAAAAAGGGGTTTTGGAAGGAATATGCAAGAAATTGAATAAAAGTCAATACCTGGATGTTAATGATAGTAGAGCAAACGGCGTCCTCTCAGCACCACAGCCAGCAAACAAATGCGCTGGCTGTGTGTTGCGAGAGGTGCACTATAAAAGTGCTGGCCGATTAGCACAAGGCGTGTATCAGCTGGCTTCAAGGGAAGGGCTTCTCGGAACACCGGTGCCGAGCCCGCCCACAACCAACATGCGTCACACATGACGTAACGTGGGCGGGATCGGCATCTGCGCTCCACCGACACGGGGGTCAGAGCCGGAAGTGCAGATGCACTATGGCTGCCGATTGGTCCGGGCTGAACCGCAAAGGGCACAGAGGATGGAAAATAGGACCAAGCTACCACGCGAACGCGGTATATGTCTCCCCGTGTCGGGACGCCCATCGAAGGAGGGGCACCACCCGGAGTCAACACGGATTGCTGAAGAGGATTTACAAAAGCCAAATTGATTTAAAAATGCAAGAAGAATATAAGAAAAAGTATATCATAATTATATCAATCAAAAATAATGAATTAAAGATTGTGATTATTGCATATAGATATCAGCAAGGACACGACCCACAGATGTAGACAATTGCAGACACTGGAATACAAAATGACAAGGTCAACATACAGGGAAGAGAAATATACATGCAATATATGTCAATAACAATACGGCAAACATCAAAGCATGCATATATAGTTATACATGACAATATCAAAAAATATAGTTTTTGTATTAAGAAGAATTACATGTTAACACAGTATGGTACAATATAAATATATTGAGGCCAGGACAATAAAACATGTAAATATGTAGACACTGAGAATAATGTAATGTTAAATAGAAGCCCTGAAGTATAATTAAGGGTAAATGGCCGTCTGGTTAAGGCGGAGAGAATTAAATCTCCATTCCTCCAGAGTTAAAACCCTCAAGAAAGGGCTTGAACGATAGGGATCCATTAAGTCCTGGGGGCTCAGTGGCCCTGAGCAAATAGATCCACCTTAGTTCAAGTTGGAGGAGGGACTTATTCCAGTCCCCTCCTCTAGGGGCGGGGTGAACTCGGTCAAGAATCAAGAACTTAACCTTAGGCATTTTGCCGGCATGTACAGTAGCCACGTGTCTACCCAAAGGTAGCTCAGGGTCCGCTTTCCTCATGCTTAAAAGATGGCGGTATGCGCGTTGCCAAAACTCCTGCTTGGTCTTGCCAATGTAAAAACACTGGCAAGAGCAAAGCAGGAGATAAACCACGCCTATCGTGCGGCAATTGGCAAAATGCTTAGGTCGATAGACATCTCCATTGGGCAATATGGGGGATCTTTGTATAAACATGTAGCCACAATATTTGCAATTGCCGCACATGTATGTCCCTCTATATTTGCAACAGGTGGACATATCAGTGTCGCGGAACTCGCTACGAACTATTTTGTCTCTCAATGCTGGGGCCCTTTTGTAGGTAAAGTTAGGTGTATCTGACACATATTGGCCCAATATAGGATCCGAGGCCAATAGGTGCCAGTGTTTGGAGACAATGCGTCTAATTTTTTGATGTTGTTGATTATAGGGTGTAATAATCCTTATTGTGTCTTCCTTTCTAGGACCCACTGGTGTTTTTGGAGCTAATAGTGTATCTCTATCACTCTTAAGGGCTCGTTGGTAAGCTTGTTTAAGCGATTTCTTAGAATAACCCCTACGTAATAGACGTTTTTGGAGGGCGTCAGCAGCCGCTTGGAATAGTTTGAGGTCTGAACAATTTCGTCTTAGCCTCAAGTACTGACTAGTGGGAATTGATCTAAGTAGAGGGGTAGGGTGGAAACTTGATCCATGCAATATTGTGTTTCCCGCGGTGGGTTTGCGGTAGAGGTTACTCTGTAGGGTTTCATTTCCACTACGTGTAATCTCGACATCGAGGAAGGTAATCCGATTAGGGTCCATGTTCATTGTAAATGAAAGGTTAAAGTCGTTCTTGTTCAAATGAACTAAGAAGGCTTGAAGGGATTCCATAGGACCGTCCCAGATGAGGAACACGTCGTCGATGTACCTGGTCCAAAAAAGGATGTGACCAGTGTACATCGACATCGTGTCGTCATCCAAAAGAAAATGTTCCCACTCCCCAGGTACAGGTTGGCATATGACGGGGCACAACAAGTGCCCATCGCTACCCCCTGTACCTGGAGGTAGTGGGAACCATTAAATGTAAACACATTATGCGTGAGGATATGCAACAATAAATCTAGCATAAACTCGCCATAGGCATCCAGTGGGTCCTGACCAGATATAATATGCTTCACAGCTGCAATACCCCTGGAGTGGGGGATTGAGCTGTAGAGAGCCTCTACATCGATGGTGACTAAAATCGCGGTAGGGGGTATCCAGAGGTCCTTAATTTTGTTGATGAAATGAATAGTGTCCTTTGTAAAGGAAGGTAACTTATGGACAAGGGGTTGAAGATATGCATCAACTAGCTTACTTGCGTTGTCTGTAATAGATCCGCATCCCGAGATAATCGGTCTACCGGGAGGGTCCGTGGTACTTTTGTGTACCTTTGGGAGGCCATAGAATGTGGGGGTGACAGGAAAGTTGGTGCGGACAAAATTCCAAGTGTCTTTGGAAAAAGCGTTGTTAAGGTAGGCAGTGTCCACCAACTGATAAAATTCCAAGTTATACTTGGTAACTATATCTGGTGTGATATGCCTATACCAATTGGTATTATTTAAAATATTTGTGCACATTTTGATGTATTGGGTATTGTCCATTATCACAATGTTCCCCCCTTTATCAGCCTGCTTGATAGTGATAGATTTATTAGTTGCCAAGTTGTTAATTGCCTCTCTTTGTGCTTGAGAGATGTTAGGTTGGGATAGCGGACGTGTGTTTAGTTTTTCAACTTCCTTTGACACTATTTTTAAAAAAGCGTTGATATTCGCATTCTGAATGGGAGGGTAGGCATCAGATTTTTTGCGAAAATCAGTGCCTACTGTCTTTTGTTCTCTGGATTCAGGCGGGATACCAGCGAGTAAAGAGGGAAGGTCCACACGATCTATAAGATCCTCGTTTTCTTCGAGGAGAGTAATTAACGTGTCTAAAATGGGATCCTGTTCATGTGGTTTTTGTTTGCCTTTGTGATAGATGTATTTGAAATTTAATTTACGGGCAAATAAATGGAGATCCTTGACAAAATCAAATTTGTTAATGTTATTCGTGGGGCAGAAATTAAGGCCTTTTTGTAATATGGATAATTCAGATTCGGATAATTTGTAGCTGGATAAATTAATGATGGAAAAGTCCACATTATCTTGTGCTAGATTAGTGGGGGAATGGGGAGTGGCAATGGGGGAAGTTAGGTGAGGGGGAGAGGTGATGGGAGTGCAAGTGTAAGTTGTGAAGCTCGTTGGTGAACCACATCTAAAAAAGTTTGATCATCTAGATGAGTGATGGAGGAGTGATGTGTAGGTAAGTTAGACAAATTGGTAGAGGGTGGTATTTGTTGTGAGGGGGGGATGTTAGACAGTGGAGGTATTGATGGTGTAGGAAAAAGGGATAAACCCTCTTTGTGTTGAGGTTGGGTGTTAGACTTTTTAGATGCTGGGTCTGAGCCAAATGCATGGGGGCGTTTGGTGCGTTCCATTGGTGTTTTGTGGTTCTTCACAAAGGGTGGTAATTTAGTTGTTTGTTGAGGTGCTGGGGCATTGGGGTCCCTATTAAGTGGTCGAATGTAATGTTGGTTATTTGTCCAATGGAAAGCCTTGCCTTGTAAATAGGTGTTTTTATCCTTGTTGAGAATTTTTTGTTTTTTAACAAGGGTATTTTTATTGAAGGTGTCTAGTTGTTGTTTTAATTTAGCTTCCCGATGGGGAAAAGTAATGTGACTTTTATACCTTTTTAATTTTTCACATGTAGAAGCTATGTATTTATCCAGCTCCGTGGTTCTTAAAGAATATTTCTCAATGAGGAGGTTCATAAGAGCCACAGAGCATTGTTGTAGGGCTTGTTCCCATTTGGTTTTAAAAGAAGGAGTTGGGTCCTCAAGTATCGGAAAAACTTGGGCTCTTAGGCCAAACGGGCTGACATTTTCTTTTATGTGTTCCTGGAAAGATCTTATGTTCCAAAAGAACATCGATTTTTTTCTCTAACATTTTGGACAACTGAAAAAACATAGATGACAATTCTGTCTCTATAAATTCGTTGTCCTCGAAATCTTGTTGATATTGTTGCATGAGATTATTCCAACTATCCCCGATGAGACCTGACAAAATGGTGTCCTGTGTCATTATGAAAGTCAAACAGAAAATCAAATAATCAGAATGATAAACAAATAGAATATTTAGTTTTTTAGAGGGTAGACTCAAGGGTAAACTGCAAAGGCAAAAACCTAAAATAAGCGGTAGGCTAAAGAAAGCGGCGGGGGCGGTATCTACTACCAAAAATGAATAGAAAGGGTGCTTCAGCCTAACGCTTTATGTGTGCCACATCCCTAATAATATTTAGGCAAAAAATGGGGTTCCCCTTGTGGGACTTTATAGGCACATAAAATATAATATATATAAAAAATATAAAAAAATATGTGAAAAAGGTATTTGAAAAAATATTATTTTATTATAAACACAGAAATATATTGATAAAAACAGTACAGGCAAGGAAGAGAGACAGGTAAATCAACCACAGTAGTCTGAACTGAAACCCAACATGTTTCGAAGCCAAAGGGAAATTTGCTTCTTCTTCAGGGGAAGGTTCAAACGGTACTCTAATGAATAAGAAATTATAAAAAATATAAAAACCAAGGATTTTAGAAGGTTTTTTTTAGGAAGAAAACATTCCAACATGACTCTTTAGAGTTTTACATAGTAGTTCTAATGACATTAGCGAGTACTCACAGGGTTGAAAAATAGCTGTGCTCAGGTAGCCTGCACGGTTAAAAACATCTGGTGGGTGCGAGTGTCCTTGCGACCAAATGCAATGAGCAAGATGGTAGATGGGTATACTGGTCAGTAAACCAACAGCTGTTGAGATCAGGTGTGTAGCCCACAATCAATGGACGTCTGAAGTCCTTAATTTGGAGAAGCCAGGAGCAGCCTTTAAACATAGGTAAATGGCAAGGATGTAGGTAGCGCCGGTCTGAAAAGTAGACAGATCAGGGCTAAATACATTGATATATGTAGTAAAATGAGCAAAGAAAGGGAGTTTGTATATTCATGGATGTCGGCATGTAAAGTAGCCACATGTCTATATATAATATAATAAATATGTAGGAAGCATTATAACAAAAAATGTGCCAAAAAGGTAGCCCAACATAAAGAGGGCAATAGGGCCACAATAGGGTGTAACTGCAAATGCAAAGCCGATCAAAGAAAAAGGGGTTTTGGAAGGAATATGCAAGAAATTGAATAAAAGTCAATACCTGGATGTTAATGATAGTAGAGCAAACGGCGTCCTCTCAGCACCACAGCCAGCAAACAAATGCGCTGGCTGTGTGTTGCGAGAGGTGCATAAAAGTGCTGGCCGATTAGCACAAGGCGTGTATCAGCTGGCTTCAAGGGAAGGGCTTCCCGGAACGCCGGTGCCGAGCCCGCCCACAACCAACATGCGTCACACATGACGCAACGTGGGCGGGATCGGCATCTGCGCTCCACCGACACGGGGGTCAGAGCCGGAAGTGCAGATGCACTATGGCTGCCGATTGGTCCGGGCTGAACCGCAAAGGGCACAGAGGATGGAAAATAGGACCAAGCTACCACGCGAACGCGGTATATGTCTCCCCGTGTCGGGACGCCCATCGAAGGAGGGGCACCACCCGGAGTCAACACGGATTGCTGAAGAGGATTTACAAAAGCCAAATTGATTTAAAAATGCAAGAAGAATATAAGAAAAAGTATATCATAATTATATCAATCAAAAATAATGAATTAAAGATTGTGATTATTGCATATAGATATCAGCAAGGACACGACCCACAGATGTAGACAATTGCAGACACTGGAATACAAAATGCCAAGGTCAACATACAGGGAAGAGAAATATACATGCAATATATGTCAATAACAATACGGCAAACATCAAAGCATGCATATATAGTTATACATGACAATATCAAAAAATATAGTTTTTGTATTAAGAAGAATTACATGTTAACACAGTATGGTACAATATAAATATATTGAGGCCAGGACAATAAAACATGTAAATATGTAGACACTGAGAATAATGTAATGTTAAATAGAAGCCCTGAAGTATAATTAAGGGTAAATGGCCATCTGGTTAAGGCGGAGAGAATTAAATCTCCATTCCTCCAGAGTTAAAACCCTCAAGAAAGGGCTTGAACGATAGGGATCCATTAAGTCCTGGGGGCTCAGTGGCCCTGAGCAAATAGATCCACCTTAGTTCAAGTTGGAGGAGGGACTTATTCCAGTCCCCTCCTCTAGGGGCGGGGTGAACTCGGTCAAGAATCAAGAACTTAACCTTAGGCATTTTGCCGGCATGTACAGTAGCCACGTGTCTACCCAAAGGTAGCTCAGGGTCCGCTTTCCTCATGCTTAAAAGATGGCGGTATGCGCGTTGCCAAAACTCCTGCTTGGTCTTGCCAATGTAAAAACACTGGCAAGAGCAAAGCAGGGGATAAACCACGCCTATCGTGCGGCAATTGGCAAAATGCTTAGGTCGATAGACATCTCCATTGGGCAATATGGGGGATCTTTGTATAAACATGTAGCCACAATATTTGCAATTGCCGCACATGTATGTCCCTCTATATTTGCAACAGGTGGACATATCAGTGTCGCGGAACTCGCTACGAACTATTTTGTCTCTCAATGCTGGGGCCCTTTTGTAGGTAAAGTTAGGTGTATCTGACACATATTGGCCCAATATAGGATCCGAGGCCAATAGGTGCCAGTGTTTGGAGACAATGCGTCTAATTTTTTGATGTTGTTGATTATAGGGTGTTATAATCCTTATTGTGTCTTCCTTTCTAGGACCCACTGGTGTTTTTGGAGCTAATAGTGTATCTCTATCACTCTTAAGGGTTCGTTGGTAAGCTTGTTTAAGCGATTTCTTAGAATAACCCCTACGTAATAGACGTTTTTGGAGGGCGTCAGCAGCCGCTTGGAATAGTTTGAGGTCTGAACAATTTCGTCTTAGCCTCAAGTACTGACTAGTGGGAATTGATCTAAGTAGAGGGGTAGGGTGGAAACTTGATCCATGCAATATTGTGTTTCCCGCGGTGGGTTTGCGGTAGAGGTTACTCTGTAGGGTTTCATTTCCACTACGTGTAATCTCGACATCGAGGAAGGTAATCCGATTAGGGTCCATGTTCATTGTAAATGAAAGGTTAAAGTCGTTCTTGTTCAAATGAACTAAGAAGGCTTGAAGGGATTCCAGAGGACCGTCCCAGATGAGGAACACGTCGTCGATGTACCTGGTCCAAAAAAGGATGTGACCAGTGTACATCGACATTGTGTCGTCATCCAAAAGAAAATGGTAGTAGATACCGCCCCCGCCGCTTTCTTTAGCCTACCGCTTATTTTAGGTTTTTGCCTTTGCAGTTTACCCTTGAGTCTACCCTCTAAAAAACTAAATATTCTATTTGTTTATCATTCTGATTATTTGATTTTCTGTTTGATTTTCATAATGACACAGGACACCATTTTGTCAGGTCTCATCGGGGATAGTTGGAATAATCTCATGCAACAATATCAACAAGATTTCGAGGACAACGAATTTATAGAGACAGAATTGTCATCTATGTTTTTTCAGTTGTCCAAAATGTTAGAGAAAAAATCGATGTTCTTTTGGAACATAAGATCTTTCCAGGAACACATAAAAGAAAATGTCAGCCCGTTTGGCCTAAGAGCCCAAGTTTTTCCGATACTTGAGGACCCAACTCCTTCTTTTAAAACCAAATGGGAACAAGCCCTACAACAATGCTCTGTGGCTCTTATGAACCTCCTCATTGAGGAATATTCTTTAAGAACCACGGAGCTCGATAAATACATAGCTTCTACATGTGAAAAATTAAAAAGGTATAAAAGTCACATTACTTTTCCCCATCGGGAAGCTAAATTAAAACAACAACTAGACACCTTCAATAAAAATACCCTTGTTAAAAAACAAAAAATTCTCAACAAGGATAAAAACACCTATTTACAAGGCAAGGCTTTCCATTGGACAAATAACCAACATTACATTCGACCACTTAATAGGGACCCCAATGCCCCAGCACCTCAACAAACAACTAAATTACCACCCTTTGTGAAGAACCACAAAACACCAATGGAACGCACCAAACGCCCCCATGCATTTGGCTCAGACCCAGCATCTAAAAAGTCTAACACCCAACCTCAACACAAAGAGGGTTTATCCCTTTTTCCTACACCATCAATACCTCCACTGTCTAACATCCCCCCCTCACAACAAATACCACCCTCTACCAATTTGTCTAACTTACCTACACATCACTCCTCCATCACTCATCTAGATGATCAAACTTTTTTAGATGTGGTTCACCAACGAGCTTCACAACTTACACTTGCACTCCCATCACCTCTCCCCCTCACCTAACTTCCCCCATTGCCACTCCCCATTCCCCCACTAATCTAGCACAAGATAATGTGGACTTTTCCATCATTAATTTATCCAGCTACAAATTATCCGAATCTGAATTATCCATATTACAAAAAGGCCTTAATTTTTGCCCCACGAATAACATTAACAAATTTGATTTTGTCAAGGATCTCCATTTATTTGCCCGTAAATTAAATTTCAAATACATCTATCACAAAGGCAAACAAAAACCACATGAACAGGATCCCATTTTAGACACGTTAATTACTCTCCTCAAAGAAAACGAGGATCTTATAGATCGTGTGGACCTTCCCTCTTTACTTGCTGGTATCCCGCCTGAATCCAGAGAACAAAAGACAGTAGGCACTGATTTTCGCAAAAAATCTGATGCCTACCCTCCCATTCAGAATGCGAATATCAACGCTTTTTTAAAAATAGTGTCAAAGGAAGTTGAAAAACTAAACACACGTCCGCTATCCCAACCTAACATCTCTCAAGCACAAAGAGAGGCAATTAACAACTTGGCAACTAATAAATCTATCACTATCAAGCAGGCTGATAAAGGGGGGAACATTGTGATAATGGACAATACCCAATACATCAAAATGTGCACAAATATTTTAAATAATACCAATTGGTATAGGCGTATCACACCAGATATAGTTACCAAGTATAACTTGGAATTTTATCAGTTGGTGGACACTGCCTACCTTAACAACGCTTTTTCCAAAGACACTTGGAATTTTGTCCGCACCAAATTTCCTGTCACCCCCACATTCTATGGCCTCCCAAAGGCACACAAAAGTACCACGGACCCTCCCGGTAGACCGATTATCTCGGGATGAGGATCTATTACAGACAACGCAAGTAAGCTAGTTGATGCATATCTTCAACCCCTTGTCCATAAGTTACCTTCCTTTACAAAGGACACTATTCATTTCATCAACAAAATTAAGGACCTCTGGATACCCCCTACCGCGATTTTAGTCACCATCGATGTAGAGGCTCTCTACAGCTCAATCCCCCACTCCAGGGGTATTGCAGCTGTGAAGCATATTATATCTGGTCAGGACCCACTGGATGCCTATGGCGAGTTTATGCTAGATTTATTGTTGCATATCCTCACGCATAATGTGTTTACATTTAATGGTTCCCACTACCTCCAGGTACAGGGGGTAGCGATGGGCACTTGTTGTGCCCCGTCATATGCCAACCTGTACCTGGGGGAGTGGGAACATTTTCTTTTGGATGACGACACGATGTCGATGTACACTGGTCACATCCTTTTTTGGACCAGGTACATCGACGACGTGTTCCTCATCTGGGACGGTCCTATGGAATCCCTTCAAGCCTTCTTAGTTCATTTGAACAAGAACGACTTTAACCTTTCATTTACAATGAACATGGACCCTAATCGGATTACCTTCCTCGATGTCGAGATTACACGTAGTGGAAATGAAACCCTACAGAGTAACCTCTACCGCAAACCCACCGCGGGAAACACAATATTGCATGGATCAAGTTTCCACCCTACCCCTCTACTTAGATCAATTCCCACTAGTCAGTACTTGAGGCTAAGACGAAATTGTTCAGACCTCAAACTATTCCAAGCGGCTGCTGACGCCCTCCAAAAACGTCTATTACGTAGGGGTTATTCTAAGAAATCGCTTAAACAAGCTTACCAACGAGCCCTTAAGAGTGATAGAGATACACTATTAGCTCCAAAAACACCAGTGGGTCCTAGAAAGGAAGACACAATAAGGATTATTACACCCTATAATCAACAACATCAAAAAATTAGACGCATTGTCTCCAAACACTGGCACCTATTGGCCTCGGATCCTATATTGGGCCAATATGTGTCAGATACACCTAACTTTACCTACAAAAGGGCCCCAGCATTGAGAGACAAAATAGTTTGTAGCGAGTTCCGCGACACTGATATGTCCACCTGTTGCAAATATAGAGGGACATACATGTGCGGCAATTGCAAATATTGTGGCTACATGTTTATACAAAGATCCCCCATATTGCCCAATGGAGATGTCTATCGACCTAAGCATTTTGCCAATTGCCGCACGATAGGCGTGGTTTATCTCCTGCTTTGCTCTTGCCAGTGTTTTTACATTGGCAAGACCAAGCAGGAGTTTTGGCAACGCGCATACCGCCATCTTTTAAGCATGAGGAAAGCGGACCCTGAGCTACCTTTGGGTAGACACGTGGCTACTGTACATGCCGGCAAAATGCCTAAGGTTAAGTTCTTGATTCTTGACCGAGTTCACCCCGCCCCTAGAGGAGGGGACTGGAATAAGTCCCTCCTCCAACTTGAACTAAGGTGGATCTATTTGCTCAGGGCCACTGAGCCCCCAGGACTTAATGGATCCCTATCGTTCAAGCCCTTTCTTGAGGGTTTTAACTCTGGAGGAATGGAGATTTAATTCTCTCCGCCTTAACCAGACGGCCATTTACCCTTAATTATACTTCAGGGCTTCTATTTAACATTACATTATTCTCAGTGTCTACATATTTACATGTTTTATTGTCCTGGCCTCAATATATTTATATTGTACCATACTGTGTTAACATGTAATTCTTCTTAATACAAAAACTATATTTTTTGATATTGTCATGTATAACTATATATGCATGCTTTGATGTTTGCCGTATTGTTATTGACATATATTGCATGTATATTTCTCTTCCCTGTATGTTGACCTTGTCATTTTGTATTCCAGTGTCTGCAATTGTCTACATCTGTGGGTCGTGTCCTTGCTGATATCTATATGCAATAATCACAATCTTTAATTCATTATTTTTGATTGATATAATTATGATATACTTTTTCTTATATTCTTCTTGCATTTTTAAATCAATTTGGCTTTTGTAAATCCTCTTCAGCAATCCGTGTTGACTCCGGGTGGTGCCCCTCCTTCGATGGGCGTCCCGACACGGGGAGACATATACCGCGTTCGCGTGGTAGCTTGGTCCTATTTTCCATCCTCTGTGCCCTTTGCGGTTCAGCCCGGACCAATCGGCAGCCATAGTGCATCTGCACTTCCGGCTCTGACCCCCGTGTCGGTGGAGCGCAGATGCCGATCCCGCCCACGTTGCGTCATGTGTGACGCATGTTGGTTGTGGGCGGGCTCGGCACCGGCGTTCCGGGAAGCCCTTCCCTTGAAGCCAGCTGATACACGCCTTGTGCTAATCGGCCAGCACTTTTATAGTGCACCTCTCGCAACACACAGCCAGCGCATTTGTTTGCTGGCTGTGGTGCTGAGAGGACGCCGTTTGCTCTACTATCATTAACATCCAGGTATTGACTTTTATTCAATTTCTTGCATATTCCTTCCAAAACCCCTTTTTCTTTGATCGGCTTTGCATTTGCAGTTACACCCTATTGTGGCCCTATTGCCCTCTTTATGTTGGGCTACCTTTTTGGCACATTTTTTGTTATAATGCTTCCTACATATTTATTATATTATATATAGACATGTGGCTACTTTACATGCCGACATCCATGAATATACAAACTCCCTTTCTTTGCTCATTTTACTACATATATCAATGTATTTAGCCCTGATCTGTCTACTTTTCAGACCGGCGCTACCTACATCCTTGCCATTTACCTATGTTTAAAGGCTGCTCCTGGCTTCTCCAAATTAAGGACTTCAGACATCCATTGATTGTGGGCTACACACCTGATCTCAACAGCTGTTGGTTTACTGACCAGTATACCCATCTACCATCTTGCTCATTGCATTTGGTCGCAAGGACACTCGCACCCACCAGATGTTTTTAACCGTGCAGGCTACCTGAGCACAGCTATTTTTCAACCCTGTGAGTACTCGCTAATGTCATTAGAACTACTATGTAAAACTCTAAAGAGTCATGTTGGAATGTTTTCTTCCTAAAAAAAACCTTCTAAAATCCTTGGTTTTTATATTTTTTATATTTTCTTATTCATTAGAGTACCGTTTGAACCTTCCCCTGAAGAAGAAGCAAATTTCCCTTTGGCTTCGAAACATGTTGGGTTTCAGTTCAGACTACTGTGGTTGATTTACCTGTCTCTCTTCCTTGCCTGTACTGTTTTTATCAATATATTTCTGTGTTTATAATAAAATAATATTTTTTCAAATACCTTTTTCACATATTTTTTTATATATATTATATTTTATGTGCCTATAAAGTCCCACAAGGGGAACCCTATTTTTTGCCAACACAAATATAAGCGGGGATAAAGGGCACCCCTGCCGTGTGCCATTAGAGATAGGGACGTAACTCGACCTCCATTCATTTACCCTAACCGCAGCCGTAGAGACCGTATAAAGTGCCAGTATAAATTGCAGCATTTGTGGTCCCAGGCCTATGTATGACAGGGTGGCCCGGATAAAATCCCACGCCACCCTGTCAAAGGCCTTTTCCGCATCTGCTGCGAAGAGAACCATCTTCTTCCGTGATGTACGTGCCCGATGTAGGGATAAAGCCCACTTGGTCGAAATGGACCAAGTCTGCCATATGTGGTAAGAGCCGATTTGCTAATATTCTTGCGTATAGTTTCGTGTCTACATTTATCAAAGATATCGGGCGATAGCTGCCACAACACAGGGGGTCCTTCTCCTCTTTAAGTATTAGAGTAATATGCACCCGTAAAGAATCCAACGGGAACGCCGCTCTTCTTCCCACTTCATTGAAATGTGATAGTAGGGGGTTCTTTAAACGCTCCCCAAATTTCTTGTAATAACTTAAAGTAAAGCCATCTGGGCCAGGTGCCTTATGTGCCTTGGTCTGTGAAATCGCAGCAGCCAGTTCTTCCCCCGATATCTCGCCTTCCAAAGTCAGTACTTGGTCTTCTGAAAGTGTACGCATGCCCGAGTCTCGTAAATACTCCTCTATCTGCTTCCCTTTTTCTGGACTTTTCTTACTCCCTATTTCCGGTAGGTTATATAGTGACCGATAGAAAGAGCAGAACTCTTCTGCTATGTCAGCTGAAGTGTGAACCTCCCCACCTTTTGTATTTCTAAGACGTAAAATTTGAGTTTGTCTTTTTGGGCCCCTCAATGCTCGTGCCAGCATCGCCCCTGGTTTATTTGCGTATTCATACAGGTGTCTTTTCAACCATAACATATTTCGTACTGTCTTTTGGAAAAGTATCTGATTCAATTCCTCTCTTACCCGCATGAGAGGGATCAAGTGAGCTTCCGCAAGCGTTCTCTTATGCTGTCTACTCAGATGTTCAATTTTAGTTAGATATTCTTTAATTTTCGCCTCTCTCTCTCTTTTACGCTGTGCACCCAACTGTATCAGAACCCCTCTTATCACGCACTTGTGCGCTTCCCAGATCGTGGAAGGTGAGAGCGACTCCGATGTATTTTCCAAAAAGTAGTTATGTAACGCCTCATCTATCTTCCCCTCCGTTTCCGAGGATTGTAGTAAGGCCTCATTTATGCGCCATGATCTTGGACTACAGTTTTTTGATTCCCACTCTATACTCACATACACCGGAAAATGGTCAGAGATTTAAAAATCTCCGATATCTGAGTCTGTCACTAACGGCAGGTCTGCCTGGGTAACCAGGATTCTGTCTATCCTACTATATGCCTTGTGGATTGGAGAATAGAAAGTGTAATTTCTCTCCCCTGGGTGCATCAACCTCCATAGGTCGATTAGGCCCAGGAGGGAGATCTCTTTTTGTAGCCTTCGTAATTTAGCAAATGACATATATGAGCTTCTTTTGGAGGTATCCAACAGAGGTTCTGGGGCATAATTAAAGTCACCTCCCATCACTAAGTGCCCTTCCCGGAATTCCAAGACAACCGGAATCATTTTCTGTAAAAACATTACATGCTCATAGTTGGGAAAATAGACATTTACGAGGGTTACCTCGACCCGTCCTATCCACCCCTTCACCAACACGAACCTACCCATTGGGTCAGCCAATTCTTCTTTCAGAGTCCAATTCATAGCACTTGATATTAAAATGCTCACACCCTTGGATTTAGCAATAGGGGATGTAGCGTGGTAAACCCATGGAAAGTCTTTATTGTACAATTTTGGTACTGCATCTTTGCGGAAGTAGGTCTCCTGAATGAAAGCTATTTGTGTAGCATCTCGTTTTAGATCTCCCATAAGTCTCCTACGCTTCTGTGGGGTTGATAGTCCCCTCACATTATAGGTCGTAATCTTACAACCTGCTGCCCCCCCCCTGGGTCGCCCCACCTCCAGCCACCATTATGGACGGTCCCCTGCCCCCCACGGCACACAACCTATGCGGAAAAAAAAAAAATTTGACAAGAAAAGAAACCCCCCTTCACCCACACAAGTATGTATATACTGTTTAATACCCACTACCCCTACCCCCTCTAATGGTTATCTAAACCAGCGCAACCAGGCACTATCTACTGAGGGGGCAGTGATTCCCAAAACCCCGTGAGCAAGCCACTGTACCTGGACACTCTCCTTCAAGAACACAAGAGGGAAGAAAAAAGAAGAAAAGGCTGGGCTCCAAACATTGGAGCTAAGAAAATGGGCTCTACTCCCTCTCACCCCTACCGTGGTGGTAAGGATGTAGTCCCTATCTTATTACTGGCAGAGAGTAAAACTATAAATTTAAAGTGTCCAGCTAGAGGAGCTCTAACTCGGCGGACGATCGCCTCCCTTCCCATAATGTCAATGTCCTACTCCCCCCCCGCCCCAGAGACCCCCTCTTACGCCTCCCAATCTAGTCAAACTACCCCGAGCCAGGTCGCAGATAAAGGGGACTTAATTGCTACATGGTCAGATCCCTTGCTTGGGCCTTCTACTCCTATCACTCTATGGATTCCCCTCCCCCTCCCCCCCCATCTCCCTTCCTGAGGGCCCCGGGGTCCCCTCACCCCCCTTCTGCAAAACATCTACCCTCCCCTCAACTCCATCTTAACCCTTCAGACTTGCGCTAGGTCCTGGGAGGATCTCTCTTACTCACTAGTTGCTATTAACCATAACTATTCCCTGAGTCACTATATCCTCTGTATACACCCTAATAGTGATTAAAATTCGGTATTATTAAGTCTCACATATCTTCTTTTTTATGTCTTATGCGTGTCCCGCACGAAGTGAGGGAACACTCTCAAATGACCTCTACCTCAGTGCCCCCTTCCCTCTTAACCCTTAAGATCGTGCTCCGGCCCTCCATGGCTGGCGGGGGCACGAACATAAACAAAAAAAAAAATTTATAAAAAAAAACACCTTGTGAAGTTATAGTTGATTTCTACAGATACAAATATATAATATCCAACTTTCCTGTGAGAAAAAAAAAAAATCCAAAAACGCACACCACAAATCCCCCAAAAGAGAAACATGAAAAAATAACACAAATCACACTAAAAGTAACCCCCCCCCCCTTCCCCTTCGAGGGTGACTCAGATAGTAAGGACATATAAAAAATAAAATAGAAAAAATGCAGAAAAAACGACCATATATTGACAAAGCAAATGTTCGAGGCGGGTGTGGGGATACCAGGGACCTCCACACATCTTAACTTTCCCCCCTCCCAGAAAGAGAGGGAGAAGAGGAGATAGGGAGAACCCCAGAAACAAAAAAAAACGCATGGGAAAAACCGGAAAAATAAATACAAAAAAGAAAAAAAACATGGAGTAGGCCAGGAACCTGTGTGCAGCACTTTTAGGTTCGTTGTATTAATGTCTCCTTGTCCTGAGCATCTGTTTTGCTCCCACACCTATCTGCTCCAAATTTCACCCATGTTGTATGGCTTAATTCATGTAATAGTTCACGGAGTTTCCTAGGACATCTATCCAGTCACTCACATGGATCGGGGCGCACCCCAAAAATGTAAAGAGCCCGGGGAGCTGGTCTGGCCATTTCAATAAGAACGTTTCCCTGTCTTTCACCACTTTCAAATGGAAGGGGTGTCCCCATAAATAGGTTGCTCCCACTTTTCTTATGACCTCTAAGAGGGGTTTAATTGCGGCTCTCATCTTTAGGGTCCCCCGTGAAAGATCTGGCAACAGTTTCAGCTGAGAACCTTCATACTCAATCTGCCCTTTTGCCCATGCTTGTCTCATTATGTCTTCTTTAACCGCCTTAGCGGTAAACCCGAGCGTGACTCGGGGTAGGAATTTTCTGCTATTAGCGGTATCCCCGAGTCACGCTCGGGGTCAATGGGCAGAGCGTGCAGACAGCGCAGCGGAGCTTCTCTTACCTTATCCTGGCGATCCAGCGATGAGCTCTCATTGCTGTGACCGCCAGTGAGATCTCCGCCGCTCGTCTGTCGGTAGGAGGACTTCCTAGTTCCGTTCCCTGCAGCAGCAATGCTGCATGGGAGCGGAACTAGGGAGGGAAATTCAAAAAAAAAAAAAAAAAAAACGTTGCACAAAACACATAACACATTTTATATTATATATATATGCATATATACATATATATATATATATGCATATATATATATATGCATATATATATATATGCTTATATATATATATATATATATATATATATATATATATATATATATATATATATATGCATATATATATATATATATATATATATATATATATATATATGTATATATGCAAATATATATATATATATATATATATATATATATATATATATATATATATATATATACATACATATATATATATATATGTATATATATATATGTATATACATATATATATATGTATATATATATATGTATATACATATATATATATGTATATATATATATGTATATATATATACCTATATACACACACACATATATATATATATATAAAATTATATTATTGATTCGATTATAATTCATGCGTATATATATACACACACACACATATATATATATATATATATATATATATATATATATATATATATATATATATATATATATATATATATATATATATATATATATATATATATATATATATATATATATATATATATCTATATACACATATCTATACATATATATATATATATAATATATAGCGCATGAATTATAATCTAATCAATAATATAATTGTATTATATATATATATATTATATATTAAATAATAAAATAATATTATTGATTCAATTATAATTCACTTGTTTGTGTTTCAAATTTATCACATCTGGGATGTCTACTAGAGTCTTATTTTGGTCAGGTTTAAGTCAGTAATTACTAAGAATTGTAGGCCTATAATACATAACGCCAAATTTCCATGAAAAGAATTGTACCGCTTTTGGAACAGAATTCCTGACATAATCATACCGCCAGGGAGGTTAAGTGAAAACAGGTGAATCCTAATCAGGACATCTGGGATTAGTTCTGTTACCGTCCTTCGGGGCACTTTAACCCTGTGCACTCTGTCAATTTCCATTTTTTCCATTTGGGGTCTCTCCAACACACCATTCAAAATACCCACTACCGTGGTTCTGAGCTCTGGGCCCTTTACGGATTCCGGCAAGCCCCGCAGTCGAATATTATTCCTCCGGCTGCGGTTCTCGCCATCATCCTGCTGCAGCCGCAACCAGGTGACTTGTTTTTGCAACTGTGCTCGTGAACTTTCTAATTCAGAGATTCTGACTTCAAAATCACATTGTACTGACTCTGTATTCACCAATCTGCCTTCAATTTGGTCAACTTTTTGTTTTAAACCACATATTTCCATTTTAATGTCACTCACGATTGCTGCAGCCATGTCTTGGATATCCTGTTTCGTCGGGATCAGCTTTACAAACTCACCCCACTCCGCTGTTGATGGTATTTGGGGCTGTTGCGGCATAGTCAGGGACTCTTTGGGCTCTTCGTTCCTTTGTTCCTGTGATATATCCATTACTAAAGGCTTCTTCCCACCAGAAGAGACCCCAATAGATTGAGTGTAGCTTTGGGCCTTTTCTGCTGAACTGCCATTCCTGAGTTTGTTTGGCGTTTCTGTGATGCCTTGGTCCCAACAGTGCTTCGTGATGCCACTGTGTGTCTCAGAAAATATGAGGTAATGTCTGTCCTTCTCTTTAGGGCTTTAGGGCTTGGGGAGACCAGCGACCTCCGCATCTACTGTCCCAACTGGCACTCGACCCCGGCTCTCCTCCTCCACAGCCCCTCAGCCCCGCGCCGACCCGCACAGTCTTTCACCCTATGCTGTACCTCCCTCACTCTGAGGCAGGGTCCTGCACATTCAGCATATGACCGCCTGCTTCCTTGCCACCACCGCTGCTTTATGGCTCCCCGAGCCTGGATTTCCCCATTTCCATCCTCCGTGAGCCTCGGGCCCCGCTCTGCACCTAGCGGGGGAGGGGGGGGGAGAGCTGACTCACTGCTCGGCCTCTCACTGAGCCATTGACGAACCACGCCCGATCCCCAAATAAAGATTTGTCAGTAAAGTTTTGACATTATGGGCGTGGTTTTTTCACACTGTGTGTCTTGTCACACCAGCAGCCATCTTCAGTTCCTCAAGGCTGTGTGACTGAAAAACTTCACATTTTTGGACTTGTGAAAAGGCATCAGTTTTTGACCAGCAGTTAGCCTCAGGATAGACACCAACAGGACAGTATTGATACCACTACTACAGAACAGTATTGTATCACCGTCTATTGCTGTTTCTGGATTGAATAAACCCCACGTTTGATTTCATCCTCATGCCTAAGTCTGGATTCATCTAACCTGAGCATCTGCCGGTCCGGTCTGCCCCACTGCTTGGATATGAAGGTAGGAAGTCACACAGCTATTATCAGTTATATCTTCATTCGCCTTCATGTGGGGACAGAACAGTCAAAAACTGCCTTAACCACACCCCGGCCACAGATTCCTTTAGAGTCCAGTACCATACTCAGGAATCTCCCTTGCAACAGGCCCACATGCACGAAATCTGCCCGGCTACAGTGCATGTCCCACAAGTCTTTGCTCGCATAGCAGAAGAATTGTTAACGCACGCGGGGTCCCTCTCTAACCAAACCTGAGTTTGTTTGGCGTTTCTGTGATGCCTTGGTCCCAACAGTGCTTCGTGATGCCACTGTGTGTCTCAGAAAATATGAGGTAATGTCTGTCCTTCTCTTTAGGGCTTGTTTCTGCTCCGGGCTGGCTGCTTGAGTCATATATACAGGGGAGACCAGCGACCTCCGCATCTACTGTCCCAGCTGGCACTCGACCCTGGCTCTCCTCCTCCACAGCCCCTCAGCCCCGCGCCGACCCGCACAGTCTTTCACCCTATGCTGTACCTCTCTCACTCTGAGGCAGGGTCCCGCACATTCAGCATATGACCGCCTGCTTTCTTGCCACCACCGCTGCTTTATGGCTCCCCGAGCCTGGATTTCCCCATTACCATCCTCCGTGAGCCTCGGGCCCCGCTCTGCACCTAGCGGGGGAGGGGGGGGAGAGCTGACTCACTCACTGCACGGCGCTCTCTTCCACCAAGCTGAGCTCCTCACTGCTCAGCCTCTCACGGAGCCATTGACGAACCACGCCCCATCCCCAAATAAAGATTTGTCAGTAAAGTTTTGACATTATGGGCGTGGTTTTTTCACACTGTGTGTCTTGTCACACCAGCAGCCATCTTCAGTTTCTCAAGGCTGTGTGACTGAAAAACTTCACATTTTTGGACTTGTGAAAAGGCATCAGTTTTTGACCAGCAGTTAGCCTCAGGATAGACACCAACAGGACAGTATTGATACCACTACTACAGAACAGTATTGTATCACCGTCTATTGCTGTTTCTGGATTGAATAAACCCCACGTTTGATTTCATCCTCATGCCTAAGTCTGGATTCATCTAACCTGAGCATCTGCCGGTCCTGTCTGCCCCACTGCTTGGATACGAAGGTAGGAAGTCACACAGCTATTATCAGTTATATCTTCATTCGCCTTCATGTGGGGACAGAACAGTCAAAAACTGCCTTAATGTCCACACCCCGGCCACAGATTCCTTTTGAGTCCAGTACCACACTCAGGAATCTCCCTTGCAACAGGCCCACATGCAGGAAATCTGCCCGGCTACAGTGCATGTCCCACAAGTCTTTGCTCGCATAGCAGAAGAATTGTTAACGCACGCGGGGTCCCTCTCTAACCAAACCCCGCAAATCGCTCAAAACACCTGAGGAATCTTGCCAGAGTGACCCAGCGCAGCCGCACTGCAATTTTCAGCCCCAATTCAAAAGTTTATTTTCTTAAAGAGACAGCGCACCTTAAATAAAAATGGCTGAAAAGGACCTTGCACAGTTCCCCAGTGATGAAACTAAGCTAATGCAGCCTGATACTGATCACTATGAAGAACAGGAAGCAGAACCCACACTTCCAGCAGACCAAGACGTGCGACCAAGACACTCCCTCAAACCGACACTAAAGGTCAGGGAAAACTATCAAACCACAAAAGACGAGCTATGCGATAACCTGGAAGAGCTATGGGAACGAGTTTCCTCCCTCATGTCAGGACTTAAATCCTCTGGTGATGCCACAAGCTTACAACTTGCCCTCAGGCGGCTTAACACAGCTCATGAAAGATACAAGAGACTGTCCATAAGGTATATAACCTTTCTAAAAGATGCTAATAATGATGAAGCCCTTTCAGAACTGAGCAAGGCGGAATCAATAGACAGACAAAGAGACGCCATGGTGCTGCGTACTAAAGATAAAGCGGAACTCCGTATCTCCCATTTGCAAGAACCTAGATCACACAGATCAAATTCATCTAAACATTCCTCTGGGACATACAGATCATCATGCTCAAGAAACTCAGCCCTAAGTGATCCTTCACTGAAAAAGAAGCTCTTGCAAGAGCAGAAGCAGAGGCTAAAAGAGCAGAAGCAGAGGCTAAAAGAGCAGAGGCAGAGGCCAAGAGGGCAGAAGCAGAGGCTCGAATAAAGATTCTTGAATCAGAGATGGAAGAGGAAATTGCATTAGCTAAAGTAAGATTACTTGAGCAAGCATTGAGCCAAGGTCGTGATCCAGTCTGCTCACCACCACAGGAAATAGAAGATCCAGCTGATCGCACCAGCGACTATGTACTGGAACAGTTATCTGCACCACCCCCAGTATGCAGTACCGCCCAAGCCGACAACAGCGAAACCTCCAAGTCAACTTCACCTACAGCGCCAGTGCCACTCACAGTGCCAAAGCAACCTGATGGCATTCACCCAGATGCGCCTTCTCAAGGACAGTTATTACAGCAAAGGGGCTATCAGGCATTTCCTGGCCTACCCCCACAGCTTAAGCAGCAGTCATCACAATCTACAGAGGCTAGATCACAGCTCAACCCTGCAACAACATCATTCTACCCGGAAGCATCTCATCCTTTCACGCCGCGCAGCCTACACGCCCCAGCAGCATCACAAGTTGTCGCGACAACAAGCAGTGAGAAATCCGATATGTCTGAGTTCGCCAGGTTTATGGTGAGCAGAGAGCTAATTCATACAAGTCTCTCAAAATTTGATGACCGTGCAGAGAGCTACAGAGCTTGGAAGGCAACCTTCAATGCCGCCATTGCCAACCTCAACTTAACAGCAGAGCAGGAGCTCGACCTCCTAATCAAATGGCTGGGCCCAGGCTCCACAAATCGTATCAAGAGCCTCAGAACTGTCTATGTGGGACAAGCAGATGCAGGTCTCGCTGCTGCCTGGCAGAGACTCGAATGTACCTTCGGCAGTGCAGAAGCAATAGAGAAAGCCCTATTCAAGAGACTGCAGAACCTCCCAAAGATCAACCTTAAGGATGTCAATAAGCTTCAGGATTTGAGCGACCTACTCATGGAACTAGAGCTTGCCAAAAGAGACCCTCGTCTGACCGGGCTGTGCTACCTGGATACAGCCCATGGAGTGAACTCAATTGTCGTAAAACTACCATACAGTCTGCAAGAAAAGTGGGCAGCATCAGTCTCAAGGTACAAAAGGGTGCATGACATCACCTTTCCCCCATTTATTCATTTCTGCAGATTCATTGATAAACAGTCCCAGATGAGGAATGACCCCAGCCTCGATTTCCTGGAGTTCAACACTACAGCTTCAGCGACACCATCATCAAGGTATGAAAGTGTCGTGCATAAACGCAGAGACTGTGTGTCTTGTCACACCAGCAGCCATCTTCAGTTCCTCAAGGCTGTGTGACTGAAAAACTTCACATTTTTGGACTTGTGAAAAGGCATCAGTTTTTGACCAGCAGTAAGCCTCAGGATAGACACCAACAGGACAGTATTGATACCACTACTACAAAACAGTATTGTATCACCATCTATTGCTGTATCTGGATTGAATAAACCCCACGTTTGATTTCATCCTCATGCCTAAGTCTGGATTCATCTAACCTGAGCATCTGCTGGTCCGGTCTGCCCCACTGCTTGGATACGAAGGTAGGAAGTCACACAGCTATTATCAGTTATGCCTTCATGTGGGGACAGAACAATCCATAAGGGTCAATACCAGATCCTCAGCCTGTGTAGACCATTGGGATAATGCACAGAAGATATTTCATTGATGGTATATGACTACTTTGAGATTACAGAAATGTTGCCTGTATAAATTACTGTTTTGTTGGAGAAACTATCAGTGTACAGGTAATCTCTTAGACACTTTATGGAACTGTGATATCCTCAATAGTTTTTGGAAAAAGATTTCCTCTCTTATATCCGTGTCTTAGGTATTCATACTCCTCTTACACCCGCTTTAGTACTGTTAAGCATAGGCTCAGAAAAGTATCCCCCATTTGTTACGACTATTGTCTCACACATTCTATTTGCAGCTCGACTCTCCATAGCTAGAGTGTAGGTCTGCAAATATACCTAAATTGGAGATGGTAGTTGCTAGAGTAAATACACAATGCCACTTTGAAATATTGATTGACTACAAAGAGCATAACGCCCATACCTACCACATGAAATGGGACATATAGAGAAATTGCTCCCAAGCCTCATCACAAATTTACGTTAGTTCTAAGTGTACTGACAATTAGCATTGGGCAAATGGTTCGGCTGGAACATGGGTTCAGGCCGAACATTGGCTGTTTGCCCGTTCCAAGAACATCCGAATTGTCGGGGCAGTCGACGCATCATGAGTCATGCATAAGTCATGCATGAGTTATCTGAGTTATTTAAACACAGCATTAGCCACTTGTTCCTTCATGATACACAGACATTATTTGATTCTGATGGTTCTGAGGTTGATAAAGGTAGGAACATGAGCCTATAGACAGGGGAGAACACTCTTAAACATCACATTGGCAATCATGTTCCTCCAGCTGCAGTGTATTGCCAAGTTGGCTTCAGTAATGATGAAGATAGAGGGGGTGATGATGATGATGATGATGATGATGATGATAATGATGATGAGTTCACTGGGTGCCGGATAGAGCAGAGGAAGAAAGTGAGGGTTGAGGCACAACCCCAACAAGGCAGCCATCATGGAAGAGTAGAAAGTAGCCACCCTATTCCATCAGATTGTGGAGCTGTTATCTCCTGGCCCACTTCTCACAGCTCAGTTGTCTGGGCCTTTTTTAGCGCATGTCCAGCCAATTGCACTGTTGCAATTTGCAAACTTTGCCTCAAGCAGATCAAGCATGGAAAAACACCAGCCATTTGGGTACCACATGCTTGATAAGGCATTTAACCTCCCACCACTCAACCCATCGGCAAGGCAAGAGCACCTGAAAGCCACACAAAAGGGACGCTATTCTGCTCCTCCTCACTCCTTACCTTTGTGGTCTACCCCGGCTATATCTCATGACCTCTCAGCAGCCCCCACTGATAGGGATGATGGTATAGCGAAGGGTGTCCCAGGTCCTTGCAGCACGTCTGCCAGCAGCACACCACCAATTGTAGACTATAGCAGGCCTCAGCTGCTGCAGTGACAAAAAATAGTCACTGCCACCCACATGCCTAGCATCTAAATTCAAGCTTGTCAAAGCTGCTGACTTTACAACTCCTGCCTTTCCATCTGGTGGAATCTGCCCCCTTTTATGAATTTTCTGAATGTGCTGTTCCACAATGGCAGGTTCCCAGTTACTATTTCTTTGGACGTAAGGCCATTCCAGATTTTCACCATTGCATGGAAGGCAATGTTGTGGCATTGTTGGGCAAAGCAGTCAGCAACAAGGTCCACATTACTGCTGACAGGGTCATCATTTACATTTTTGACAGAAAGGCCAATTCCTTCTTTTATCTAGAGTACCTCTATAGGGTTACAGTGTGAAGGCAACAGCAATACCCTAATCACAATTTTTTCACACCTGTTTCCTCTGCTAAAAGTCTGCAAAACAGACACCAGAATTGATCTAAAAAAACTCGAGTCTTGTTCCGAGTGCACTGTATTGTGCCCTCGTCATACAGACTGGCTCCCCAAGCCATTGTTTATAAAATAAAGAAAGCCTGCAGGGAAAATGTCACTTTTTTTTGCCTTTATAATGTTCATTTTTGCTGCAGCAGGTACTATACACATTACAGATGTGTCACTTTACAGGCAGGCTAAGGGGACCCCCCCAGGGCACTATATTTAAAGGACTTTATTTATTTTTACTGTTTCACTTTAAGCATCAGTAAATCACTGCTCATTTAAAAATAATGTTTTTTACATTTTGCTTTCATTGATACATGTCTTCCAGGGCAGTATCCGGATCCCATACCCTTTGTATGGCTAATACCTTGCATCTAAGCCCCTTAAAATAGACACTTTTGATTATTCCAGTTCGGGTTCCATAGACTTTAAAGGGGTTTGCTATTTAGCTCCAAACTTTTGCAATGCTCAAGAGTTATGGCACAAACTGAACTGGTGGGTGTTCGGCCCATCTCTACTGACAATCTAGTCAAAATCTATAGAACAGGATAGAGGATTTACCACATTTAGTATCATTTGTTCAATAATTGTGTTTTCTTTTCTTTTTTTTTATATTGAGTACCTTATATGACCTCTGAGGGAGCCCATTTTAAGTTCTTTTATATATAAGATGCATGGGGCCTGATCACAGTATGAGCCCATTTTGGGATGACAGGCTCAACCTTCTAAACGGGGGTCTTATCTCAACTTCACCTTAGAAGTGTTATGTGTTTTTCGCTTGTTAAAACCTTTACTCCAATACTCACAAGTCTGATGTAATGTACTATGCTAACTTCACCTTTTTTTTCCTCAACAAAAATGTATTCTTAACCACTTAAGGCCCGGAAGATTTTACCCCCATTCCGACCAGGGGGTATTTTGCGATTCGGCACTGCGTGTCTTTAACGGACAATTGCGCGGTCGTGCGACGCTGTACCTAAACAAATTTGACGTCCTTTTTTTCCCACAAACAGAGATTTCTTTTGGCGGTATTTGATCACCTGTGCAATTTTTTGATCACGCGCTTTAAACAAAAAAAGAGCGTCAATTTTGCAAAAATAACAATATTTTTCACATTTTTTTATATGAAATTCCCCCTCAAAAAAAAGTAAAAATCAAAATTTTTTAACATTTTCGGCCAATTTGTTTTATGCTACATATGTTTGGTAAAAATAAATCGCAAAAAGCGTATTTTGGTTGGTTTGCGCAAAAGTTATCGCGTTTACTAACAAAGGGAAAGATTTTTGTCATTTTTGTTGTTTTTTTTTTAACGCGTAATGGCGGCGATCTGCGATTTTTTTGCGGTACTGCGACATTGCGGCGGACAGATCGGACCCCTGACTGACATTTTTGACACGTTTGGGGTTACCAGTGACATTTGTACAGTAATCAGTGCTATATATATGCACTGTTACTGTAAAATTACACTGGCAGTGAAGGGGTTAACTTTATTTGAGAGGGAGGGTCTGTGTGTGTCCCTAGGGGCGTGATTCTAACTGTGATTGGCTGTGGCTTGAGGTGTAGTTACACTGATCAACGGTTCTACTTAGTAGAACCGTATGATCAGTGTCTCTACACAGGGAGAACTGACAGGCAGCTTGTTTACACAAGCTATAAAAAACAAAACACAGAGCGCTACGAAGACCTCCAGCATATGAAGGGTGGATGAACAGAACTAATAAGCAGCTGAATCCAGGGAGGGGGGGGAGGGGAGGGAAGGGAAAAAAAAAAAAAAACACACAGGCAATAAAAAAGGTTGTAGCTGCAAATGGACATAGGCATAAAATGGTACCATACAATAGGGGACAATGGGATACCATAAATAGGTTGATGATCCTAAAAGGGATAAAGTCCGTGGGCACTGAGCTGCTCTTCCACAGATGAGGAGGAAGAATCTGTACAGACAAAAAGAAGAGGGGAGAAGCGCTCTAAGTGCAGACAATTTATTGCAGATAACAAGGCAGGTGATATACACTCACTAGACATGAAGACTGAAAAGCTGTATGTGTCAAAGCAATCCTGCAGCCATCCTCTGGAGGGTGTCCTCTGGTCACAGGAAGCCGTATGCAGTACTGTCACTGGCGGTGGGAGGGAAGAAAGCCGGCTGTCTCCCACAACATCAGCGGTGAGCGGTCAAGCGGCTCGGATCTGCGGTTCCGTGTTGCGAGTGATGGATGGAGGCACTCTCACCCACAGGGATGGTGGGATCTGTCCGATGTGTTACGGCATGCACGACGCGTTTCTGAGCATGCGCAGGGTCCTCTGCACCCGGCGCGCTCTTTCATCAGGTGCTAGAGTGCCGTAGTCTCTGTGGGGCTTTATGTAGTGCTGAACAAGAGGATAATTAGGCACAGCTGAAGTAAGGGGATGCAACCGCCCACAGCACTGAGCAATAACCTAACCAATCAAACATTTTTGTAGCAATGGGAGAGATTAAAAACAACTTAGAAGTGGAGTATGATCGGTCGGCTGCCCTTAAATACACATGTATGTGGGCTAGACAACCGCTTATCACAGTGATAGAAAACAATTAGGCAATACAAAACATATAATAAATGTAAAATAGGGGTAAGCCTGGGTTCATCAAGGCTTATGAAGAACATGTAAAAACGTTCCAGGTTTAAAACGATACAATTATAAAAATAAAAAAGTTAATAAAAAGCTTCTTTAAAAGGTATATTTTAAGAGCTAATGCATAATACCTATACAGGCTGTGATATGGAGAAACATATAAGCAAATGAAACAATAAAAGGAGGGAGGGGGAGGGGGGGGGGAGTAAAAAAGCCTTATATATTGGATAAGAAAATGGAGGATGGATATAACCCATATATAGGTGTACATATGTATATCCTAATAATTATATTTTCTGTATAAAGGATTTTTATATGGATTACCAACTACGGTACCACATGTATGATATATAGGGGAATAAGCCTTCTGATTGCTCAGTAGGTAAACCTTATAAAGTTTGTATAAAAGATTTATATACCAGAACCAGGGCCAAAGTGTATATATTAAAAAATCATCTGATATGATGTGATGAAAAAATAATAAATAAAGACCAACAGAAAACCCTGATAATAATTATAAGATTATTATTTTTATTAACTTTTTTATTTTTATAATTGTATCGTTTTAAACCTGGAACGTTTTTACATGTTCTTCATAAGCCTTGATGAACCCAGGCTTACCCCTATTTTACATTTATTATATGTTTTGTATTGCCTAATTGTTTGCTATCACTGTGATAAGCGGTTGTCTAGCCCACATACATGTGTATTTAAGGGCAGCCGACCGATCATACTCCACTTCTAAGTTGTTTTTAATCTCTCCCATTGCTACAAAAATGTTTGATTGGTTAGGTTATTGCTCAGTGCTGTGGGCGGTTGCCATCCCCTTACTTCAGCTGTGCCTAATTATCCTCTTGTTCAGCACTACATAAAGCCCCACAGAGACTACGGCACTCTAGCACCTGATGAAAGAGCGCGCCGGGTGCAGAGGACCCTGCGCATGCTCAGAAACGCGTTGTGCATGCCGTAACACATCGGACAGATCCCACCATCCCTGTGGGTGAGAGTGCCTCCATCCATCACTCGCAACACGGAACCGCAGATCCGAGCCGCTTGACCGCTCACCGCTGATGTTGTGGGAGACAGCCGGCTTTCTTCCCTCCCACCGCCAGTGACAGTACTGCATACGGCTTCCTGTGACCAGAGGACACCCTCCAGAGGATGGCTGCAGGATTGCTTTGACACATACAGCTTTTCAGTCTTCATGTCTAGTGAGTGTATATCACCTGCCTTGTTATCTGCAATAAATTGTCTGCACTTAGAGCGCTTCTCCCCTCTTCTTTTTGTTTACACAAGCTGCCTGCCTTTCTCCCTCTCCCCCGACGATCGCAGAGTGACCGGCGGACATCGGGTCCGCCGGTCACACGTGCCGGGGGGAGCGCGACCGCACGGAAGCTCGCCAGACCCTCCCAGGCTAGTGACGTATATATACGTCACTTTGCCTGTGAGGGGCTGACCGCCACAGTATATTTACTTGCGGCGGTCGGCAAGTGGTTAAAAAAAAAAAAAATGGTAATTTATCCCCCATCCCCATTTCCCCCCCCCCACAGACTTCAATGGGATTTGCCAAAAAATTCACAAACTTCAAAATTTGAACAAAATTTGCAGAAACTGTTTGTGAACTGAATCCAGGCAGAGTGTTCTTTCCGATTATAAAGATCAGAAACAAGGTAGGGAGGTTTTTTCTTGGAAAAACATACAATCATTGGGGTTTATTTACTAAAGGAAAATCCACTGTGCATTACAAGTACATTACAAGTAGATTTGGAAGTGCAGTCGCTGTAGATCTGAGGGGAAGATCTGAAATTAGGGGAAGCTCTGCTGATTTCTATCATCCAATCATGTGCAAGCAAAAATGCTGTTTTTTATTTTCCTTGCATGTTCCCCTCAGATCTACACCGACTGCACTTCCAATTGCACATGTAGTGCACAGTGGGTTTGCCTTCAGTAAATAAACCCCATTGTCTATTAACCTGATATAGTTGAACTCAATAGACATGTGTGTTTTTTTCAGACTGGCTAGCTATATGTAAGTATGTGATGGAAATTGACAAGAAAGTACCCTACCTCAGAAAAGCATACTCATATAATAGACAATAATGATACTTGTTAAAAAGGTAACCAAACTATTTTTTTACACATAGATCTTCTGTAGTCTCTTTGTGCCACTATCGATATCCCCATTATGCTATGTGTAGCTCAAACAAGTCTAATAGTTCTTCAGTTTGTTTAAAACTTTGTTCTTAGATGATATCACATTTTCAGAATAACAAATACAAGACCATTAATCACACAACTACTAAAACACATTTTATATTTCGCTGAGGATCTTTTTATCTGCTGTCAAGATTTTTTTGTTTATCTCTCACCTATTATTTAGAATGACATTTGAATATGCCCATCGGCTTCCTAGAGAAAAAAATGGTGTCTACCCACGCAGATTGTGATATTAGCTAGAAGAAAATGTATAATAAAGTTTTATTAGGGGAGCATGTTAAAATGAAAGAAAAGCTGAGCATAGGACATATTAGAATTACTTGCTTTGTTATAATTTTCTTGTTCTTAATATAAAAATGGTTGGACAATTGCTTGATACCTTACGCACTTTAACAGATGTTACATTTGCAATTTTTTTAATGTTAAATTGGCAAAAAAAGCAACAACAGTGGCAACTGATTACTTGCATCTTTTATTATTTTAGTTGCTGCTCCTGTCTATGTTCCCAAGCTTAAAAACTGCTTTAGAAAGACTAAAGCCTCGTACACACGCGTCAAAAATCGGCAGGGAATTTTCGTCTGACGACCGATCTGCCGATTTTCGGCTTGTTAGTATGATGATTCGGACAACCGAATCTGACTTTTCGGTCGAAAAAAATCTGGTGTGCAGGGTATAAAATTTTTGTCCGCCGTCAAAACATGGCCGATTTTCGTGCAGTTAGTACAGATTTCGACAGGGAAAAATCTAATGAGCAAGACTGGGCATGCTCAGAGAAGAAAGAACACAAAGAAAGCAAACCAACACATGACATCACTTCTAAAGTAGAATTTTGTCGGGCGAGAAAATTCGTGTGCAGTCTAGGCACATTCCAACCATCAAAACACCAAAGACGGACGATCGGTCGGCCGATAATCGTTGCGTGTGCACTAGGCTTAATTCTCTGAGACATCAGTAATTGGGGTTTATTTACTAAAGGCAAATCCACTGTGAAGTACAAATGAAGTGCACTTCGAACTGCAGTTGCTGTAGATCTGAGGGGGACATGTAAGGAAAATAAAAAAACAGCATTTTTGCTTGCACATTGATTGGATGATAGAAATCAGCAGAGCTTCCCCTCATTTCAGACATTTCCCTATGATCTAAAGCAACTGCACTTCCAAGTGCACTTGCAGTGAAATTGCAGTTCACAGTGGATTTGCCTTTAGTAAATAAACCCCATTGTTACGTACCTGGTAGGAGACTGTATTTACAAGGTTGGTCTTGTAAATAGTCATTTAAAAGGTGGGCCCAGGCCCCATTTACAAGGTGGGTCAAGGCAGGCCCCTCCCCCCCGGAAATATCAATTCGCTAAAATGCCATGGACGCAATGGTATGCTTTGCAGCCATGGAAGAAATTAGAGCCTCGCTACTGAAACCTGTTTTTTTTTTTTTACTTTTTTAAATTGCTGAATGGCAATTTTACATTGTGAGGCCGCATTGCAACTGTGAGCCAATTATTTGACTTCAAGGTGCAGAGCGACCCTATTGAACTCAGTGGGGAGTTTGACAGGTGGTACTGCTTGTCAAACTCTGTAGCCTGCGTTAAAAATGCCACAGCTATGAAGTAAAGCATTGCAGCCGTGGCATGTACACAGTCCTATCTGACTATATGATAGCTGGCTTCTGTCGAAGGGGCATGAACAAAAAAGGTCTGCCGACCATCTCCCAATCAGTCCTCTCAGCCAATGGCCCAAGAGCACTGACCAGAGTTTTCTGGTGGGTGGGTGGTCCCCTTGTCAGAACACAATTGAACAGCAGGGCGGATTGCTGTACTGACATTGGGTTGTTAGTACAACGGCTCTGACCTGAGGTGCAAGGTTTATTTCATTCAGCCAGCGGGGTTGAATGATAAAAAAAACTAGCCGTATATACTAGGCATTAGGCCGCATTCACATTTGTGTGATATTTACTGAATGTGTGAAAAAGTGCACAGGTAACAGGCATTTTGCAGTGCATTTTGGAAATGCACTGCGAATGCGCAAAGCACTTGTGGTGTCATTAATTGTTAATGGCACCCCAAATGCAATTATCAGACCTACGTTTTGTCATGTGGCAAAGCTGCATGTCTTAATAGGTACTAGAGCCTCTATGATGAGTTTGTCACACATATGACAGCCCATTCAAGTGATTAGGTTACCTATGTACGAAAAGGAAGAAAAAAAAATGCAAGCAGGAACGTGTGTTCCTGCTATGTGAAGTATAAAGTGGGCCTTAGGATATATTAGTATATAGAAAAGGCTGGGCAGAGATGTGTCCACTGGCTCCCAGCTCCAGCACTGTAGTAGAAGCTACCTTCAGTTCTAGGCTGCGTCAATGTTCACCCCTCTCAAAAATCCTGAAGTTTCTGTCCCCTTCACTCCAGCAGGAACTCCCCAACACCCCCCACCCCCAAGCTCACCCCCTCCAGCAGAAGCATTGATGCATCCAAATCCTGGAGGTCACAGTGAAACAAAGCAGCGAGAGGACGATCTGGAGGGAGGTGGAGCAAGCTTCCTGCTCAATTATCACACTGACAGGAGATAACACTGCCGACTACTGTCCAGGGGGAGATGGAGAGGAGTTTGGGGACCTGGCAGAGACACAGACAGAGACTCTGCAGCTGTCTCCTTCTACTTCAAATCGGGACACTTTGCCAGCATGTAGAACCGATCCCCATGCCGAGCTGCTGGAGGAAGAAAGCTGGCAGTGTTGCAAGTGGATCCACAGGAGTCACAAGGCAGTACAGCCGGCTCTTCTCTCCTGCAGGTGCCCGGGCCCCTCTTCTGAAGTGACAGAGCTCGGGCCCAGTACAGGAGGGCTGGCTGTACTGGCTTATCAGCGGCCCTGGGACCAGGCCCCATTGAAGGTGGAACAGATGGTGCCAAGGGACAGGAGTGCTGGCAGGTGTTGATTGCAGAACTTGCAGCAAGAGATACAGGCTTAGGAGGAAAGGCATAACATAAGGCTAGGAGCAGATATGATGCATGCAATGACTGGAGCAGCATGAAGGACAGCCAAAGCAGACACTCAGAAGTGGTATTATGCCAATCTGGAAGTGGGAGTGAGGTCACAGAGGTAGCCGAGGTCAGTAGCATGGGGGGCAGCAAGGTACAGAAGTGTAGGCAGAAGCGTGGTAAGGAACGGAGCAAAAGTCAGGAACAGATGGGCAGAGGTACAAGCAGAATCCAGGAGGAGATAGGTAAAACGCCAGGTCATCAACAAAGGTCAGATATAGGATACACTCAGAACACAGGGAAAGCTGAAGACTAGTCAGCACTGAAAATGATTATTCCTTAAATGGCCTGCCTGGCACCAGAAACTGTAGGCACGTTCCTGCGTGCGTGCACACGTATGCATGCATGCCCAATCCTATGAGCAACGCATCTACGTGCATTTCTATTAGCAATGTGCCTCAGCTCATTTATTGATGCTATGTGCATGCACATATCTATGTGCCAGTCACCATACTAGAATTTCCTTACAGTAATGTTGCTTTGTGGTTACAGTCTCATGAGAAAGCATTAACTTTGTGTACTATCAAAATACATTCCCCACACTTTCATCTTTCTCCAGAATAGTAATGAGCTCCCGATACAGACCAAACTTTACTTGTTCAGGATTTCCGTAGTTGTGGGAGATTTTTGTACTCTGTGCAGCTATAGGATCTTTACCTTAGTGACCTAAGGAAGATTGCGTTAAACCCAGATTTGAATATGCCCATTTTCACCTGGGGGTAGGAATAAATTTAGACTTTTTCCCAGTTTTCATCCTGTTAACAGAGTCTGCCAGTGTCCTAACAACACTCAGCTGTCTATTGGGGATCTTTGGCAGATCAGTGTTCAAGGAGCATCATGACTGACGTGGTTCCACATCACTGGACAACATCATTGATGATGGATCTACATAGTGGGACTTTTTTTTTATTAAAGGATTTGAACAAACTGTGCATTTTTTTGTTACATATTACATTTTAATTGTTAATTAGTATGGGTACTTTGTACCACTTACTTATTGACATTGGAAGGGAACATTATCAGGGGGCTCACTTAATTTTAGGGGGTTTCCAGGCTCGGATAAGCCCCTCACCCACAGATCCCTGCAACCACAAGGCCAGGACTCAGCGCATTTTGCCCTTTGTGACTTACTTCCCCATGTAAAAGGCGTGTTGCCTGGCATGGATTCAGGGAAGGGAAGAGTATAGTCACTTCCCCTTTTCCTGCCAGTCAGGCTGCATGCTCGGAAAAGTCCCCTTTCACACGGGTTTTCTGATCAGGTCCTCCTGTCAGTTTTTAAGGTGGACCTGATCGGACATTCCATTTACCCCTATGGGGCAGTGGATGTCAGGGGTGACATGTTCGCTGATAGCTGCTGCTATCTGATCAGATCCTGTCTGTGAAATCCATTTTAATTTGATCTCCCCATAGAGGAGAGTGGGGCTCTGACAGGTCCGTCTTTGCACAGTGAGCGGTGTTCAACCTGTCATCCGCCTGCTCAGCGGGGATCAACAGATTGATCCCCCACTGAGCAGGGCCGAATGCCTGTGTGAAATTACCCTAAGGGTTTGCTTTGGATGTTTTGTGGGAAACGCATGCAGTTCTTTTTTTATCTGTTCTTTTTTTTTGTTTTTTGTTTTTATCATGTCAGACCTTAATAACATCTATAGAAGATTCTAATCTAGGATAAGTGTCAGGTATAGATAAATGGAATCCCCCAGCCACTTCCTTTACAAACAGAATGAAGCAGCCATTTATTCAATTTAAACACACTTTTTTTCTCGGTAAATATCAGTGCTGCTGTAGTAGGTTGTCACAAAAATACCTTACAGGCAGGGTGAGGATGTATCCTATTCATGCTAAATGTTTTTTTTTTCATCTTGTAATGTTTTAATTACGAATTTCTGCGTCCTGCCAATTGTTTTTTGCTTTATTTCATGTCCTCCAGGGCAGTGCTCTGCCCCCTTTTACCTTTATGGCCAGAAATTATTTTTAGCATTCAGCATTGAGGTTTAATGGGTTTAGGATTTGGTACCTAAACTTTGCTCATGGCCATTGAATCCTATTTGATCCGAACCCAGGGGGGTTCAGCTCATCTGTACTGAATAGAAGGCTTTTCATAGACATAAATTAAGTTTTTGGTTGTATCTAGGGATGGGCGAATAGTTCGGCCCGGGCATGAGTTTGGGCCTGAACATTGGCTGTTCGCCCCCTCAATCAGCACTCGAATTATCAGGGCGTTCGACTGTTTGTTTGGCCCGTCGAACGACCACAACGCACTGCCACACAGTACATTGGAAGCCCTGATTGGCTAAGGCAATGACAGTTTTGCCCAATCAGGGTACATAGCACTGTCAGAGCCATGATTGGATGCTGTCATGATGGCTCTATCTAATCATGGCTCATTGCTCTTAGTCCCACCCTACACTATAAAATAATTTTTTCAAAAGCGGTCATTTGCAGTGTGATATTGACGTAGAGATAGAACAGGGCTCTGTTCAGTGCCACTAGCGAGTTAGTGTGCTATAGTGTGCTATTGTGATTCTATTGTGATTCTATTGTGTGTGTAATATCAGTTTAGATTGAATCTAGTTATACTTCAGTGTGAGTGTTGTGCGACCAATCATTTTTACATTAGTGTCAGTTTAGTGTGAATCTAGTGATAGTTCAGTCAGTGTGAGTGTAGTGTGACCATTCATTTTTACTTAAGTGTCACTTTAGTGTGAATCTAGTTACATAGTTACGTAGTTAGTGAGATTGAAAAAAGACACCAGTCTATCCAGTTCAACATATTATGTGTGTGTGTTTGTGTAAATATATTTATGTCAATAGTATATCCTATACCCCTGTATGTTGTGGTCATTAAGGTGCCCATCGAATTGTTTTTTTTAAACTATCGATGCTTCCCGCTTGTGGAAGAGAATTCCACATCCTTACCGCTCTGACAGTAAAGAACCCTTTATGCAGTTTAAGGTTAAACCGCTTCTCTTCAAATTTTAGTGAATGGCCATGTGTCTTTTTTTTTTTTAAATCTAACAAAGTCTTTATTGAGAAAAATAAACACATTTACAAGGAACGTGAGTGCTTGTAGAAGAAAAAAATATAAAATGACAGCATAGCTTCGTAATACAACCGGTCATATACAGCAACAAGAGTGGCAGGGTACAGTGCAATTACAGGGTCATAGCGGGGAAGGCTAAGGGAGACGGCCCCAGTACCCACAGGGCAGGGGCCACACGCCCAACATGCTTGCGATTAGTCGTGGATACCAATGCTCCTGGGTAACATTGTCAGAAATACCATACAAGAAAAAACAATGTGATGAATTAAATTGCAGTTCTAGATACACATCTCCGGGGCCTGGACCCATCTATCCCAGATTTTGTTATACTTGGATGGACAGCCACAGTGAGTATATATCAGCATTTCATAGGGTAAGGTATTATTGACTTCCCTGAGCCAGTCATGGAAAGACGGGGGGGGGGGTTTACGCATCCATTGTCGTGCGATGCACTTCCTAGCGAGAAATAAAGTCTCATGCAAAAACTGGGTGGTAAATTTATCCACAATAACATCCGGAAACATTCTGAGTAAGCAAGGCTTCGGGGCCAGCATTAGAGGAGAGCCCATGGTGTCATGTAGAAACCCCACCACCTGCTTCCAGAAGCCCTTGCCTTTTTCTCTGGTGAGCCAAAGGATAGTGTCCCTGTCTCTGAAGTTGAGGAGCTTAGCTATAAAGGTGCGGGGGGGGGTGCCCCCTGAGGCGATGGTCTGCCAGAGAGGCGGTGTACCCTTTCTACCACAAAAGTGGGGGAGAAAGCTTCACGCCCATATGTGTCAATCAATAGTTGTTCCAAAAAGTCTGATGGATGAGACCCTTCAGCTCCCTCAGGCAGGCCTATCAGCCTAATATTGCATCTCCTCAGCCTGTTCTCCATGTCATCCTGCTTTAACAGAAGCTGAGTAACTTGTAGCTGGAGATTGTCTGAGGCATGCTGTATGGGGGGCAGGGAGTCTTTAACACCACTAATCCTCTGCTCTGCATCTGTGACTCTCTCCCTCAACTTCTGAAGGTCCTGACGGACCAAGGATATATCGATCTTCACCTCCTCTATTTTGGAGGTGAGGGAAGCCTGGCACTATGAAATGGCTTCAAGGACCCTCGCTGTCTCGGCTCCTGCCGAGCTTACCTACGCTCACGCCGCGGCGCCATCTTGAGCCTGGGACTCCTTATCCAGGCGGCGGAATTTGTCCAGTTTGACGGTTGTTTCTGCCGATGTCTTGGGCGGCGACATGTTGCGGGGTATCCAAGGGGAGTCTGGAGGCACAGGGGAGGCAGTCCAGGATGTTGGGGTGCAGGATTTTAGGATGTAGGAGTAACGGCCCGGCGGAGCTCCTCTCACTCGCGTTCTACCGCATGCCGCTCCAGGCCACGCCCCGGCCACGTGTCTTTTTAAATTCCCTTTCACTGAAAAGTTTGTTCCCTATGCTAGAGTTGCCAGTACAGTATTTGTACATTGATATTGTAACGAGACCCTTGCTCGCTCGCTTCCACTCTCCCGACACTCCTCTATTTCTAGTGAGTCAGCTTGCAGATTGCAACGTCTGATGGTTCGGTCAACCAAGGATCCGGGATCCGAACTACAGCTATGTGCAGTCCGGAATCCATTAGAACAAACACCAAGCAAGCTGTATGTAAGTTCAAACAGGAAGACAATTTATTGGAAGAACACAGCACACTTTTATACAGAAAATAAAAACAATGTTGCCGCGCTACAGGAAGTAAAAATATGAGACCATATGATTGGTCACTAATCGCAGGGGTAAAGCAGCCACACAAAACCTGGAAATTTACAGATTTGAAAGACATAAAACACTAAATGTGGCGCTAAACCCTAAAATATGTAACAAAAAAGATGGGAAAGCAGTCCATGCAGATGTAAATGTATCTTCACTCTTGTAGAGGCAAATCCAGAGTAAACCACCACCAGAAAAGCACTCAAAAACACCACCACTCCTTACCAGATATCCTTGATCCCCACAACAGAGATCAAATGCGCATGAATGAAGGATCAGAGACTTCTCACTCAGATATCCAGTTCATAGGTACAGGCTCAGATATGGTGTGTGTATAATATGGAAAAGAGAAAATATCACATAGCGCAGACTGCTTCACAAGAATTTATTCCCACCAAAAAGAGCCACTTACAGGGTTCAGAAGAAATCCTCACATGTAAAATCAGAATCTCCATGCCAATTCCTAGGCATCCTGCTGTCAAGCGCTCGGTATATGGCCGCTCTGTGTCCTCCTCGCTGCAGCACGCGTCGCTTAGCACGCCACCCGACGCACATTTCGACTGAAACAGTCGTTGTCAAGGGGTGTGGCTGCCAGCTACGATCGTGCCTTTTCTAATGTCAGAGGAGAGAAGGCCGGAAGTGCGCAATACCGGAAACCGGATATGCGCTCCACGGTCCGGAACCACCCGGACAGGAAGAAGGAAGAAATGATGAGTCCCTTTTGACACAAGCTATGCTTAAGGCTGATTCTATGCCTAGAGGTGATCTCTTGCAGCCAAAAAAGAGAGATTCATCGAAATCTTTTGATTTCGCTTTTTTCTCAACATACTCAACCCAACACTTCTCTGTGAAAAATATCTTGCGCCGTCACTGGCACATCCTTAAAAACGATGGAGTGTTGGGCTCTCTCTTACCTCCACAGCCTCAAGTCATATATCAGGGTGTTCCCCCCTTGAGATTACAGATAGCCCCTAACATCAGGGACCCCCCTAAAAAGGTCTCATTTTTTCAACAGATGGGAGGATTTTACAAATGTAGGAGGTGTTCTGTCTGTAAATTAAATGTGGAAAAGAGGAGGCGCGTGGACACTTTTAGATCCGAAATCACGGGTCAGGATTATACCATCAAGCCATTTATAACATGTACCACAAGATATGTGGTGTATTTGGTGAGATGTCCATGCGGCCTTGACTATGTTGGCCGCACTATCCGAGAGCTTCATGTGAGGCTCAAGGAGCATGTGGCCAACATAGTCAAGGGCTTCCCGAAGCATAGCCTGTCAAGGCATTATGCTGAGTGTCATAATAAAGATCCCAGTGGAACCCTATTTTTGGGTATTGATTGCTTTTCAGGCCACTGGAGGGGAAGCCATATGACAAGGGGGGTCTCGAAGCTATATATAGGCTAAGATCTAGGATATATAGGCTAAGATCTTATATACCCTTGGGCCTTAATGTAGAATGGGATTTAAATGCCCATATTAACAACTCATAATTTCTATCCTTTTGTGCAATTTGATTTTAAAAGGTTTTAACATGTTTTATGTGATGTTTTTATGATTGTTATAAAATAATTTTTTGCATGATTTTAATTGTCATTTGCTGATCAGATATTATTGATATTTTAATGTAATTCCCTAGCCTTTATTTTAGGTGTCATTGCTGTCTGCACCGGTAGGTGGCGCTGTCTCCTCGGGCTGCGCTCATCAAATATATAGTGGATATTTTTATCCTATGATTTGAATTGTCCCGCTTGTATTATATAGTTTGGGGCATGTGATATATGGAGAACATCGCTATTTTTATCAATATTGGGGGCGCTTTTTTGGATTTATTTTTTCCATCCTCCCTTGGTGTTTTTCTCCATTTCTTCCTTCTTCCTGTCCGGGTGGTTCCGGACCGTGGAGCGCATATCCGGTTTCCGGTATTGCGCACTTCCGGCCTTCTCTCCTCTGACATTAGAAAAGGCACGATCGTAGCTGGCAGCCACACCCCTTGACAACGACTGTTTCAGTCGAAACGTGCGTCGGGTGGCGTGCTAAGCGACGCGTGCTGCAGCGAGGAGGACACAGAGCGGCCATATACCGAGCGCTTGACAGCAGGATGCCTAGGAATTGGCAGGGAGATTCTGATTTTACATTTGAGGATTTCTTCTGAACCCTGTAAGTGGCTCTTTTTGGTGGGAATAAATTCTTGTGAAGCAGTCTGCGCTATGTGATATTTTCTCTTTTCCATATTATACACACACCATATCTGAGCCTGTACCTATGAACTGGATATCTGAGTGAGAAGTCTCTGATCCTTCATTCATGCGCATTTGATCTCTGTTGTGGGGATCAAGGATATCTGGTAAGGAGTGGTGATGTTTTTGAGTGCTCTTCTGGTGGTGGTTTACTCTGGATTTGCCTCTACAAGAGTGAAGATACATTTACATCTGCATGGACTGCTTTCCCATCTTTTTTGTTACACACTTTTATACAGAATTTGGAACATCCTTCCCCCAACAACCGCTTTCCCATTGGTCAATTTCACAGTACCTGCAGTTCCCCATAAGGTCCTCTCCAGCCATGCAAATGAGGGCTCGAAAATGAGTCAGCAGTGATTGGTCAGATAGCTTGACCAGAAGGACTGCCATGTGCAAGGAGACAGAAGCCCCAGGGGGCAATCAATGTACACAATAGTCAGACACAGAACAATGGTTCCCTAACGAGCCCTCAATACACATTACTCTGAGTGTCAATACATCCCTTAGCAGACAACAGGTGAGGTCATTAGCACACCTGACAATAGGTGAATGGAAAGCCACCTCAGACAAAAAGCAACATTGTTAGCCAGCCCGTCTCCCCATTGAACTTCCTGGAATGAATATATTAGGAGTTGGACTTCCTGCTCAGAGACCTCATGGCAAAGGGAACAAATGACCTTGCTGACAAATATGAAGCAATTCAACCAATCACCCATCTGTCCTTAAATTCCAGTGATGGTGAACACCATCACAGATATCATATCCCCTCTCAAGCGTCTCCTCTCCAGAGAGAAAAAGTTCAA
Organism: Pelophylax lessonae; assembly: GCF_965119305.1. NCBI lineage: Eukaryota > Metazoa > Chordata > Amphibia > Anura > Ranidae > Pelophylax > Pelophylax lessonae. Next base: position 412,773,362 of record NC_138771.1, on the reverse strand, counting down.
TGCTTGTAGTCTTTACTCATAGCTAAAGTGCTCCGGTCCCTTTTTTTTAAGCTCTGTTGCCCTTCTCTGGACTCACTCCAGTTCCAGCACATCCTTCCTGAGGACTGGTGCCCAGAACTGGATGGCATACTCAAGATGAGGCCAGACCAAAGTCTTGGAGAGTGGGAGAATCATTATTTTATCTCTGGAGTGAATCCTCTTTATAATACATGCCAGTGTTCTGCTGGCTTTGCTTGCAGCAGCTTGGCATTGCATGCCATTGCTGAGCTTGTCATCTACTAGGACCCGCGGGTCCTTTTTCATCCTGAATTCCCCCAGAGGTTCTCCCCATAGTGAGTAACTTGCGTCCGTATTTTTGGCACACAAATGCATTACCTTACATTTTCCAATATTAAACCTCATTTGCCATGTAATTGCCCACCCCATTTTTTTGTTCAGGTCTTCTTGTAAGGTTTCCAGTGTAGAAGTTATTGCCCTGCTTTGCTTAGTATAGTCTGCAAATATTGATATTGAGCTGTTTATCCCATCCCCTAGATCATTTATGAATAAATTAAACAGGATTGGTTCCAGGACAAATACTTGGGGACTTCACTTTCCACACCAGACTATTCTGAGTACTCTCCATTTATCACCACCCTTTGGACTCGCTCCTGAAGCCAGTTTTCAATCCAGGTACTCACCCTATGGTCAATACCTACAGTATGTACCTTAGTTTGTACAGTAAATGTTTGTGGGGAACTGTATCAAATGCCTTTGCAAAATCCAGATACACCACATCTACAAGCCTTCCCTTATCTAAATGACACATCACTTCTTCATAGAAGGTTAATAGATTGGTCTGGCAAGAACGATTCTTCATGAATCTATTATGGTTACTAATAATGATACCATTTTTAATACTAACATCTTGTATATAGTCCCTTATCTTCCCCTCCAATAGCTGGCAGACTATATTGATGTTAGTCTAACTTGCCTTTTGTTCCTAGGGCTATGTCTCTGTAGCACCCTACCGGTAGTTGCTAGGTAAAGGTATAGTGGGCCTAACAGCAGGGCTGTGATTTATTAGTCAGGGTGTCATGGTTTCCAGGTGTGCCTGCTGAAGGGTGAGTCTCCCCACTGGCTCCTGTGAGAGGCTTCTCATAGGGCGGTGAAGGAAACCCAATCAGGGGACACATTCAGGCTTGTAACTACCCCAGAAGGCAGGATTCTGGGAGTGGGTATAAGTTTGAGGGTGGCACATGGCACATGGCACGATGTCTTTGGTGGGAGCAGAGTCCCAGGATGGAGTTGTTGTACCCCTAGACCGGGAGGCTCAGGAGGCTATTGAAAGAGGGGAACTGGCCCAGAAATTGGGGTTCTGTGATGCCTATGTCACAAGGGTCCCAGATCTCACCCCACCGGGGAACATTGCTAGGGCCAGGGACCAAAACACGGCCTATGAGGAGATAATCCAAAGAGTGCACACCCCATTTTCTCCACCAGGGACAGGTAACCGGAAAACCGTTCCCAAGGTTATCTAGGATGCAGCGGTGGATGCAAAAAAAGGTGGCATTGGAGTATGGCTATGACTACCCTTATGCTCCCAGGGTAGTCATGCTCCTGGTGGAAAAGTTCAGAGACTGGTGGTGCGATGAACTTATTTGGGACTACTTCTTTGTCCCAAAGCTGTACCGGGACTCTCTGGAGGAAGGATTAAAGGAGAAGTTTGCTAAAGTTAAAGCTCAGTGGTACTACGTACGCTCCATTTACATAGATAGAGTATAGATAGAAGTCCGTCGCCCATACGGCTCAAGACATGCTTGGTCCATCCGGGTCGGAAATGAACAAGGGGAGTATGTCCAAGTGCCCCACCCGGAGTATTACATCTGAGTTTGTCAGAGTTCTTTGAAAGCAAGGAGGAGTTGAGGAGCAGCGGGAAAAAAAAAACATTTGTGTGACCGGCTGGCTACCACAACTGACCAAGGAAACTTTTTGAGATGATATGATACTGAATCCAAGTTGAAAAGTATTGGGAGCTCAACCAGACCCCTTGGGCCATCGGGCCAGGGTGCTTTTTACAAAGTCAAGTGCTGTGATGTCACGCCTTTGAGACCATCGGGTCCGGGGCTTTTGGGAAGTTATTTGTGTGCTAGGTCTTTTGGGCCATCGGGCCGGGGGCCTTCTAGGGATTACAAATGGCTGTGTGGGGCCTCATCCACAGTCTGTACAGATGAAGATGTTGCTACAAATTACAAAGTTTGTGAGTGTCCAAGTACTTTGGTGTGGGGTGCCCTGCTGGACACCTGTGATGTTTCCCTGACTCAGCAGGACTGTAGGTCATGAGAGACTATGACCTGCCCTGTTTCCTCACCAAAGTGCTCAAAGGAACAGCAGAGGGCGCTGTGTTTCACTTCAACAAAGAGGACTCTGTCTAGACAGCTAGTGTTAGGGGACAAGTTCTTCCAAGTTAAAGGAGGACCTCGGCGTGTCAAGACACTGGTTGGCAGAGGCAGTCAGGGAGGGAGTGGAAAGGTTGCCCTTGTATTTTTGAAGGAGGGTCTTTCCATTCAACTGTTCAGCTAGTTAGATATGTGATGTGATTCCTATGTGATGTGATGAGATTGACTAACTTTTGCTTCCTTTCTCTATACAGGTGGGACCACCTTAGAGTTAGACAGTCAGGATGTTATAATGCATTTTCTTTGTTGTTCCCCACCAAGTGAGTTTATTTTGTGGAGGGTGCATCAGTTCTCATTCACCTTAAACTGTGTATCATATACATATACATATATACATGTATATACATGTACACATGTATGCATGTATATATACATATGTACAGCAGATTGTAAAGATATATTTTTTCATGCTAATTTATTTGTAAATTCGTTTTTCCCTTTTTCCCTTATCCAGGTTTGTGGGATACTCCTGATTTTTGGCAGAGTTTTGATAGGAGGCGGCTGCTTCAGAGTCAGAGGGACCTGACTCATTTGGTGTGGGGTGAATGTAGCACCCTAAAGGTAGGTGTTAGGTAAAGGTATAGTGGGCATTGTCTGCCTAACAGCAGGGCTGTGATTTATTAGTCAGGGTGTCATAGTTTCCAGGAGTGCCTGCTGAAGGGGGAGTCTCCCCACTGGCTCCTGTGAGAGGCTTCTCATAGGGCGGTGGAGGAAACCCAATCAGGGGAGACATCCAGGCTTTTAACTACCCCAGAAGGCAAAGGATTCTGGGAGTGAGTATAAGTTTGGGGGTGGCACATGACACAATGTCTTTGGCGGAAGCAGAGTCCCAGGATGGAGAGTGTGGCTGTCTCTCCTCCTGTCTGAGGGAAGAGGATGTCTCAGGGTGTCGCCTGAGAATCCAGAGAGTGCTGAGTTGAGCTGAGGGGATCCGGTGTGCTGAGAACCTGTCGAGAGAGAGAGGGGTTCAGTCCCAGGAAAGCCTACACAGGTCATGAGTACTGCGGATTGCCCCTGGGGGTCTGCCAGAGTCAGAGGGACCACTCCGGAAGAGGTTCTGGGATCCAGTGCCAGCTAGCTGAAAGGGGGTACTTAGGTTGAGGACCCTGACGTTACAGAGGGGGGTGCCTAAATAGTGAACCCCGAAGAGTTCAAGGCTAAAGGGGGCACCTACTATTGGGCCCTGAATTGTACAGTGTGTGCCAGTTGGACTGTACAGTTTGACAGGATTCTAGTATTCAGTGACTTGTTGCAGTATAACAGTGTCGTTGGTTCTACAATTTCACAGTCCTGGATCTTGTGGACTACAAGTCGAAGATTCAGCACTTCCCTTAAGTTACAGAGTGTTCTCAGAGATAGTGGGCGTTGACTGGCACTGGCTGGCATTAAGGAAGCGCCAACAGGCATTTTTCAGGAACAAAGTCCCAAGTGTATATAGTTGAAGCCTAAAGGAGTATCCCACTCATTCCCTTCTCCCATCCCCTTTTATCTACAATAAAACAACCACACAAAGATGCCGGAGTGGTTCATGTCTCAGTCTTCACACCCAGGGCCACAGCTCACATGGGCTGGAAAGGTAACCGATAACAATGACAGACCCACATCAGGCCACAGGCCTGGAAAACCTGCTACATCTCTTTTTTAAATATTGGTGCCACGTTAGCTTTTTCTCAATGAGCTGGTCCCAATACAGTCAGTAAATTGTCCATAAAAATTAGAAACAATGGTCTGGCTATCACCTGGCTGAGTTCCTTAAGGACCCTTGGGTGTAAGTCATCTGGTTCTGGTGACTTATTAATGGTAAGTTTTTCAAGTCTATTTCTGAGTCTGTTTAGTGATAGTTCAGTCAGTGTGAGGTTTTCAGCAGTATATTTCAGTGTGTTACTGCATATTTAACGCAGTATATTTCAGTGTGTTATGTGCAGTTTAACCACTTTACCGCTATGTACCGGAGTACTACTGCGGCAAAGTGGCTCTTGTAGGTCTAGTCACGTAGACCTACGTCGGCGCGTTCTCGGCTCCCAGAGCGCGCTCCCGCGCACCGCGGGTCCCGATTCCGAACGGATTCGGTAGGGAACCGATCAATCACCAGATACTGACCAATGATTTTTGGTCAGTGTCTGGCGATCGGTCCCCACCAATGGCAATCTGTCCCCTGTCTGTGTAATGTAAACACAGACAGGGGAAGTGATGTCACTGTCCCTCCTGGAGTCCTTTCGGTTCCAGGAGAAGACAGAGACACAGCAAAAACGTGAGTTTCCACCAACACTACACTGACACACCTCACATAGGCACATTTAACCCCTTCATCACCTCTGATCACCCCCTGATCACCCCCAAACCCCTCACAGTGAACACTATATACAGTGGTATACAGATATTTTACTGATCACTGTATAAGTGTCACTTGTGAGCGTAGTTTGCGCTTGCACTAGGCCCAAACAGGGTTAGGGTACCCGCCACCTATCCCCTAATAAAGTTTTAACCCCTTGATCACCCACAGTTAACCCTTTTACACCCTATTACTCTGTGCACTAAATACAGTATATAGGTAAATACTGATCACTGTATTTAGTGTCACTAGTGACCCTAATTTGCGCTTGCGCTAAGCCCATATAGGGTTAGGGCACCCGCCACCTATCCCCTAAAAAACTTTTAACCCCTTGATCTTCCCCCCTTCACTCTCTATAACACAGTGCACTAATATATACAGTATATCAGATAACTACTGATCACTGTATTTAGTGTCACTTGTGACCCTAATTTGCGCTTGCGCTAAGCCCAAATAGGTTTAGGCCACCCGCCATCTATCCCTTATAAAGGTTTAACCCCTTGATCTTCCCCAGTTAACCCCTTCACTCTCTATAACACAGTGCACTAATATATACAGTATATCAGATAACTACTGATCACTGTATTTAGTGTCACTTGTGACCCTAATTTGCGCTTGCGATAGGCCCGAATAGGTTTAGGCCACCCGCCATCTATCCTCTATAAAGGTTTAACCCCTTGATCTCCCCCAGTTTAACCCCTTCACTTCCCTGTCACAGTGTTCACTATATACAGTGATTACCGATCACTGTATTAGCGTCACGGGTGACACAACTTAGGCTAGCTAGTTAGCGTCAGGGTCCCACTACACCACCGTTACTTAGTGTCAGTTAGAGTCAAGTACACTAACACACACACACCACCGTTACTAGTATAGTGTTTGAACAGATCAATATCTGATCTGATCAGAACTATACTAGCGTCCTCATAGTTACATAGTAACATAGTTACATAGTTAGTGAGGTTGAAAAAAGACATGAGTCCATCCAGTTCAACCTATGATGTGTGTGTGTGTTTGCTTTTAGCCGTACATTGTATACCCCTGTATGTTGTGGTCTTTAAGGTGTCCATCTAATAGTTTTTTGAAACTATCAATGCTCCCTGCTGATACGACTGCTTGTGGAAGAGAATTCCACATCCTTACCGCTCTTACAGTGAAGAACCCCTTACGCACTTTAAGGTTAAACCGCCTTTCCTCTAGTTTTAGTGAGTGGCCACGTGTCTTATTGTATCTCCTTTCTCTGAATAGTTTGTTCCTTATGCTCGGGTCGCCAGTACAGTATTTGTACATTGATATCATATCCCCCCTCAATCGTCTCTTCTCCAGAGAGAATAAGTTCAGGGCTTGTAGTCTTTCCTCATAGCTGATGTCCTCCATCCCCCTAATTATTTTTGTTGCCCTTCTCTGGACTTTCTCCAGTTCCAGCACATCCTTTCTGAGGACCGGTGCCCAGAACTGGACAGCATACTCCAGATGTGGCCGGACCAGAGTCTTGTAGAGCGGGAGAATAATCTCTTTATTTCTGGAGTGAATCCCCTTTTTTATACATCCCAGTATTCTGTTGGCTTTGCTTGCTGCGGCCTGGCATTGCATGCCACTGCCAAGCCTGTTGTCTACCAGTACCCCTAAGTCCTTTTCCATCCTAGACTCACCCAGAGGTTCCCCCCCTAGCGAGTAGCTTGCTTTCTGGTTACTGGCCCCCAAGTGCATTACTTTACATTTTTCAACATTAAATCTCATCTGCCATGTAGTTGCCCACTCCGTTATTTTGTTCAGGTCCGCTTGCAAGGTTTCCACATCCTGCATAGAAGATATTGGCATGCCTAATTTAGTATCATCCGCAAATACTGAGATTGTACTAGATATCCCCTCCTCTAGATCATTTATGAATAAATTAAACAGGATTGGTCCCAGGACAGAACCCTGGGGGACCCCACTTTCCACACCCGCCCAATCCGAGTACTCCCCATTAATCACCACCCTCTGTACTCTCCCCTGGAGCCAGTTCTCTATCCAGGTACTCACCTTATGGTCCATACCTATCTTCCTTAGTTTGTACAGTAATCGTTTGTGGGGAACGGTGTCGAAGGCCTTTGCAAAGTCCAGATACACCACATCCACAGGCTTACCTTTATCTAGGTGGCAGCTCACTTCATCATAGAAGGTTAATAGATTGGTTTGGCACGAACGATTTTTCATGAATCCGTGCTGATTAATACTTATAATACCGTTTTCATTACTAAAGTCTTGTATGTGGTCCCTTAACATCCCCTCCAATAATTTGCAGACTACAGATGTTAGGCTGATCGGCCTATAGTTACCCGGGATATATCTCGGCCTCTTTTTAAATATTGGTACCACGTTGGCTTTTTTCCAATCAGCTGGCACCATACCCGTCTGTAAACTATCCTTAAAGATCAAGAATAATGGTCTGGCAATCACCTGGCTGAGCTCTTTAAGAACCCTCGGGTGCAAGCCATCCGGTCCCGGGGATTTATTTATGTTAAGCTTCTCTAGTTTAGCTCTAAGTCTATCTTCTGTTAGCCATGGCGGCACTTCCTGAGGTGTATTATTTAGTTCGGCCTTACAAGCTGGGTTCGTGTAGACCCCCGATTCCTTTGTGAAGACTGAAGAAAAGAAATTATTTAACACTTCCGCCTTTTCTCTGTCCTCAGTGGCCATTTTTCCTTTATCATCTTTTATGGGGCCAATGTGTTCTGGCCTCGCTTTCTTACTGTTTATATACTTAAAGAACTTCTTGGGGTTCTTTTTACTCTCCTCTGCTATATGTCTCTCGTGTTCTATTTTAGCCGCCCTGATTTCATCTTTACATTTCTTATTACACTCTTTATAATGCTTAAATGCTGCCACTGACCCCTCAGTCTTGTATTTTTTGAAGGCCTTTTCTTTAGCTCTAATATACATTTTTATGTTGGAGTTTAGCCACCCAGGGTTTAGTTTTGTTCTTTTAAATTTATTTCCCAGTGGAATGCACTGGCCCACCCCCTTGTTAAGTATGCTCTTGAAGCACTCCCATTTTTCCTCCGTGTTCTTTGTTCCCAGGGTTCTATCCCATTTAATATTTTCTAGCAGCGAGCGCAGTTTAGGGAAATTGGCTCTTTTGAAATTCAGCGTCTTAATATTACCCTTGTGTTTCCTATTATTGTAATTAATACTGAAACCAATTGACCTATGGTCACTGCTCCCTAAGTTTTCCCGTATTTCTATATCCGTGAGCAGGTCTGCATTGTTGGTAATCAGTAGGTCAAGTACCGCATTGTTTCTTGTCGGTGCATTCACCATCTGACCCATGAAATTGTCCTGCAAAATATTTAGGAACTGCCTAGCCTTGGCTGAGTGCGCGGTTCCTTCTGCCCAGTCTATATCCGGATAATTAAAGTCCCCCATTATAATGACATTTCCCATCCTTGCTGCCAATCCTATCTGTAACATGAGGTCCGCCTCCCCCTCCTCACTCTGGTTGGGGGGCCTATAGCATACGCCCAATATTACCTTCCCCACCGTGCCTTCCCTTTGAAGCTCTACCCATAGGGATTCTGCCTCGTCCATAGCTCCATTATTAATATCATCCCTCATATTTACCTGTATACTGTTCTTAATATACAGACATACCCCTCCCCCTTTTTTACCCTCTCTATCCCTGCGATAAAGGGAATACCCCTGAATGGTCGCCATCCAATCATGATAGCTGTCGAACCAAGTCTCAGTTATCCCCACAAAATCTAAGTCCTCCTCAAACATCAGCAGCTCCAGCTCTCCCATCTTGTTGGCCAGGCTTCTGGCATTGGTATACAAGCCTCGTAATTTAGATCGGTTACATTTATCCTCATTTGATGTTTTTAGGCTGCTCTCTTGATTTTTCCCCGTACCCACCCTGGGTTTAGGAGCTCCGAACACCCTACCGCTAATGCCCCCATTTCTGCCCTCTGAATCTTGCTTTCCACTGGCTAATTCTACATCTGTACCCTCCCCCCCATTCCCTAGTTTAAAAGCCCCTCTAACTTTTCGGCCATCCTCGCACCCAGTACGGCTGCACCCACCCCAAACGCAGTGTTTGCACAATCAGCACTGATTCCTGCTAGCACCTGCGTTTAGCCCCCTTGCCCAGACCACCTTACCCAGGCAAGTGTAGTAATCAATAGATTACTGACACTTCCAAAAACACATCACACAAAACCGCTGCGTTAGCAGAGTCAGGCCTGATCTCTGTTAGCACTAGCAGTTTTTCTTTGTAGCGACCAAATAGTCCTCGACAACCAGGTGCTTTTATTACCTAGTAGTCGCACTACTGTACCGGTAAATTTAGTTACTAAAATGACAAAACGTTGGTACAGTGGTGAAGAGGTCTACGAAATGCTGACCACGGCACGTGAGAGCGATGGGGAAGCCTCACTGTCAGAATCAGGGTCAGTATACAAACCAGATGACAGCAGCGGCTCCCTGACAGATAGCTCCGACAGAGGGGTCCCTGCTAGGGTCAGGCGTACCCGACCCCATTCTGGAGTTGTTGACTTGCAAGAACTGGGGGTTTCTCGTATGCAGCAGAGTGCCAGTACTAGTGCTGCTCACACTTCTCGTGAACTGGCAAGCACGAGCGGCCTAGTACATCCTGGACCTTCAACCAGCACTGCAGTATTACCTGGTGACGTGTCGAGTCACCTGAGTGCAGTTGAAGCTGGTGCGGTAGCTAGCACGAGTAGTGGCCCGCAGCCACCGCGTATCCGAAGACAGGCCCGTAGAGCCCATAGTGTCCTCTCTGAAGCGCTGGCATATCCTAATTGGCAGCCCACAGATTCCACAGCGCCAGTACTTCCCCCATTCACCGCCCAACCCGGAATCCAAGTGGAGACAGCTGGTTTTAATCCCATAAACTTTTTTTAGCTGTTTTTCACTGAAGATCTTTTCAGATCTATTGTGGACCAATCAAATTTGTACGCTTAACAATTCATCGCCGCCAACCCAAATTCACCCCTTGCCAGACCATTCGCCTGGAATCCTATTACGATTCAGGAGTTTAAAACCTTTCTGGGCCTTTCCTTCCACACGGGCATTGCAAGAAACAATGAAATGCGGTTATATTGGTCCACTGACCCAATTCATCAAATGCACGTGTTCTCTGCTACTATGTCCAGGATTCGATACGAACAAATATTTCGGTTCATGCATTTCAACGACAATGAACTCTGTCGTCCTCGGGGAGACCCTGAATATGATCGGCTCCACAAAATTCGGCCCCTCATAGACCACTTCAATCAGCGGTTCACAACCATGTTTACCCCCCAACAAGATGTCTGCGTTGTCGAGTCCCTGATTAAGTTTACTGGTCACCTTGCTATCAAACAGTACCTCCCCAGCAAGCGTGCCAGATACAGGGTCAAGTTGTATAAGCTTTGTGACAGGGCCACAGGCTATACAGTTAATTTCCGTGTCTATGAGGGAAAAGATAGCACTGTGGAGCCCCCCGACTGCCCAGGCTACATAGGGAGCAGCGGCAAGATCGTTTGGGACTTGGTGTCACCCTTATTCGGAAAGGGGTACCACTTGTACGTGGACAATTTCTATTCAAGCGTGCCACTTTTTAGACACCTCTTTCAATTGCAAATTGGCGCTTGTGGCACCGTGCGATCTAATCGCCGGGGCTTCCCCCAACGGCTAGTAAATGCCCCACTGAGCTCGGGGGAGAGAGCCTGCTTGAGGTGCGAGGAATTGCTTGCAGTGAAGTGGAGGGACAAACGAAACATTTACGTGCTGTCCTCCATTCACCCAGACACGGCAGTCCAAATTACTACGGTCACCGGTGTTGTTGTTGAGAAGCCCCTCTGTGTCCACGACTATAACCGTAAAATGGGAGGGGTGGACTTCAACGACCAGATGTTGGGACCGTACTTAATTGCCCGTAAGGCCAGACGCTGGTACAAAAAGTGTCTGTATACCTATTTCAGTTGGCTGTTTACAACGCTTTTGTGTTATACAAAGCGTCTGCTGGAACATTATCCTTCTTTCAATTCCAAGAAGAGATAATCAGAGCCCTCCTGTATCCAGATGGTGCTCCTGCCCCAATTCCCCAACCAGATGCAGTGAGCCGGCTGCATAAGAGGCATTTTCCGGAATTCCTCCCGAGTACCCCTAGACAACAATACCCCCAAAAAAGACGCCGTGTCTGCAGCAAGCGCGGATTTAGGCGTGACACCCGGAATTATTGTCCCGACTGTCCTGACCGACCTGGTCTTTGCCACGGTGACTGTTTCCGTCGCTACCACACACTACTGGATTATTAGCGTAGGGTACAGCACGGCACAGTTTAGGGCACATTTACACAGGGTCTCAAAAGATGTTCGATGGCTATCGTCATTTTGAGAGACCCGAACCTGGAACCTGGAACTCGACGTATTATTCCCGTGCTGATTTCTGATAGGTTCTCTTTTTTTTTGTTCAGCCCACAGGCTGCATGAAAAAAAAAACCTATATGCCAAACAAGGACCAGCAATGTACTGGTACGTTGCTGGACTTTGAGTGGTTATACCAGGATGATGCCTGCAGATTTAGGCATCATCTTGGTATCGTTTTTTACAGCCAGCGGTCGGCTTACATGTAAAAGCAATCCTAGCAGGTAATTGGCCGCTAGACTGCTTTTACATGCAGTGGGAGGGGCCTCCCCCCCCCCCCCCCCCACCGCCGCCTTCCGCAGCCTTCCGTGGTTTTTCTCGGGCTCTCCTGTCCCATCGGTTAACCCGAGAGTGCAGCCGGTGGTTCATTTATCTAACCATAGAGCTAATTGGAGATTAGAATGGCTCCAATCATCTCTATGGCCTAAGATACCGGAGGCTACGAGCATTTCATGACTTCTGTTTCGCCAGAAATAAACAGCGCCATTGGGAAATTGGGAAAGTATTTTATCACACCAATTTTGGTGTGGTCAGATGCGTTAAGGTCAGAGGAAGGATCTAGAGTCTAAAAGACCCCAATTTTTTTTAAAAAGAGTACCTGTCACCACAGATTGCTATCATAGGGGAAATTTAAATTCACCGTGATAACAATAAAAATGATAAAAAAAAAAAAATGAAAGAAAAGGTGTCAAAATAACATAGAAAAGCAAATAAAAAAAAAATCAAGCCCCCCTGTCCCCCTGTGCTTGCGCGCAAATGCGCACACAAGCGTTGGTCTAGTGTCATATGTAAACTGCAATTGCGCCATGCATGTGAGGTATCGCCGCGAACGCCAGGTCGAGGGCAGTAATTCTTGCAGTAGACCTCCTCTGTAAGTCCAAAGTGGTAACCTGTAAAGACTTTTAAAGGCTTTTAAAACCGTACGTAGTTTGTTGCCGCGGCACGGGCGTGCGTAATTTTTAAAGCATGTCATGTTAGGTGTCTATGAACTCGGCATAAGATCATCTTTTAAATTTTACCAAACAATTTGGAATTATATAGTGTATTTCTGCATTAAATATAAAAAAAGTGTTTTTTTTTACGCAAAAATTGCGTTTGGAAAATGTGTGCGCAAATACCGTGTGACAAAAAAAATTGCAACATCCACCATTTTGTTCTGTAGGGTCTCTGCTTTAAAAAAGTATATAATGTTTGGGGGTTCAAAGTAATTTTCTTGTAAAAAAAATATTTTTTCATGTAAACAAAAAGTCACAGAAAAGGCTTGGTTTTCAAGTGGTTAGAAGAGTGGGTGATGTGTTGCTAAAATTGAGCTTAAAATGCCAGGACTGTTCAAACACCCCCCAAATGACCCCTTTTTGGAAAGTAGACACCCGAAGCTATTTGCTGAGAGGCATATTGAGTCCATGGAGTATTTTACATTTTGCCCTAAGTTTCAGGAAAATGACCATTTGTTTTTTTTGTTTTTTTTTTTACACAAAGTTGACAGTAAATGATATAATGCTCACACATGCCATGTGTATATGTGAAATGACACCCCAAAATACATTCTGCTGCTTCTCCTGAGTACAGGGATACCCCATGTGTGAGACTTTTTTGCAGTCTAGCCGCGTACAGGACCCGGAAAACCAATCCGCACCTTCTGGCTTTCTAAGGGCGTAAATTGTTGATCTCACTCCTTACTACCTATCACACTTTTGAAGGCCATGAAATGCCAAGATAGCACAAAACCTCCCCAAATGACCCCATTTTGCAAAGTAGACACTCCAAGCTATTAGCTGAGAGGTATGGTGAGTCCATGGAATAGTTTATATTTTGCCACAAGTTTTGGGAAAATTATAATTTTTTTATTTTTTTTGTTTTTTTACACAAAGTTGTCGGTAAATGATATAATGCTCACACATGCCATGGGTATATGTGAAATGACACCCCAAAATACATTCTGCTGCTTCTCCTGAGTACAGGGATACCCCATGTGTGAGACTTTTTGGCAGTCTAGCCGCATACAGGACCCGGAAAACCAATCCGCACCTTCTGGCTTTCTAAGGGCGTAAATTATTGATCTCACTCCTTACTACCTATCACACTTTTGAAGGCCATGAAATGCCAAGATAGCACAAAACCCCCCCAAATGACCCCATTTTGCAAAGTAGACACTCCAAGCTATTAGCTGAGAGGCATGGTGAGTCCATGGAATAGTTTATATTTTTCCACAAGTTTCGGGAAAATTATAATTTTTTTGTTTTTTTTTGTTTTTTTACACAAAGTTACATATAGTTACATAGTAGGTGAGGTTGAATAAAGACAATAGTCCATCCAGTTCAACCTGTGTAGGCATGTGTGGCTGTAATCATCTCCCATACCCCTGAATGTTCTGATCCTTGAGATGTAAGTCTAAGAGTCTTTTGAAAGCCACCATACTACCCGCAGAAACCACCTCTTGTGGTAGAGAATTCCACAATCTTGTTGCCCTAACAGTAAAGAACCCCCCGCGTTGCCTGAGGTTAAAACGCTTCTCCTCTAATCGCATTGTATGCCCTCGAGTCCTCATGCAATCCCTTCGAATGAACAGCTTTTTTTCTAAGCTGGGATCCCCATTAAGATATTTATAAATTGCTATCATGTCCCCCCTCAGACGTCTCTTCTCCAGGGAGAATAAATCGAGCGATTGTAGACGCTCTTCATAGTCAAGGTCCTCCAATCCCCTAATTAGTTTAGTTGCCCTTCTCTGGACTCTCTCCAGCTCCAACACATCCCTCCTGAGGACTGGCGACCAGAACTGGACGGAATACTCCAGATGCGGTCGGACCAGAGTTTTATAAAGTGGAAGGATTATAGTCTTATCTCTGGAATGCATCCCTTTCTTTATGCATGCTAATATTCTGTTGGCTTTGGAAGCTGCCGCTTGACATTGCATGCTGTTTCCTAATCTATCATCAACCAATACTCCCAGATCCTTCTCCATTTTTGATTCCCCCAAGGGCTCCCCTCCTAACGTGTATTGTGATTTTATGTTTTTAGTCCCCAAGTGCAAAACCTTACACTTCTCCACGTTAAACCTCATTTGCCATGTCGTTGCCCACTCTGTTATTTTGTCCAGGTCATTCTGCAGGATATCTGCTTCATGTTGTGAAGTTATTGCCCTGCCCAATTTTGTGTCATCTGCAAAAACTGATATCGAACTACTGATCCCGACCTCAATGTTGTTTATGAATAAATTGAACAAGGTTGGTCCCAGGACTGAGCCTTGGGGGACCCCGCTTACCACCTCAGACCAGTCTGAGTATGCGCTGTTTATTACTACCCTTTTTAGCCAGTTCCGTATCCAAGAGCAAACCCTGCTATCGATACCTGCAGACCTTATTTTATAAATTAAGCGCTTGTGGGGAACTGTATCAAACGCCTTAGCGAAATCCAAGTACACCACATCCACTGGTCTCCCCCTATCTAGCTCACAGCTCACCTCCTCGTAGAATGTAAGGAGATTGGTTTGACAAGAACGCCCATTTGTAAACCCGTGCTGATTACTGCTGATGATGTTGTTGTCCTTAGCAAACTCTACAATATAGTCCCTTATCATCCCCTCCAGAAGTTTACATACTACTGATGTCAAACTGACAGGCCTATAATTTCCCGGGATATGCCTCTGGCCCTTTTTGAATATTGGAATATTGGAATCACGTTAGCTTTCTTCCAATCCCCTGGTACATCTCCTGTCCTAATACTGTCAGCAAAGATCAGGAACAGTGGTCTCGATATAACTTTACTGAGTTCCTTGAGTACTCTCGGATGTATGCCATCCGGTCCTGGTGATTTGTTTGTGTTAAGTTTATCCAGCCTTTCCCTGATTTCCCCCTCTGTTAGCCATGGTGGCAAGTCCTGTTTATTACTACTAACCATACAGTCATGGTCAGTGTACCCCTCCTTTTCCTGTGTAAAGACTGACGAGAAAAAAGCATTTAGCACGGTTGCTTTTTCAGTGTCCTCTGTAACCATCCTCCCATCATTGTTAATTATGTGTGCAATATGCTCTGCCTTAGTTTTTTTGCTGTTGATATATTTAAAGAATTTCTTTGGGTTTTTTTTACTATCCTCCGCTATTTGTCTCTCAAAGTTGATTTTAGCCATCTTGATTTCTTGTTTACTTTTCTTATTTGCCTCCTTGTATTGCTCGAAAGCCGATACTGTGCCCTCTGATTTATACTTCTTGAAGGCCAATTTTTTCCCCCTAATAAGTTTTATGACGCTACAGTTTAGCCAGCCAGGTTTGGCTTTGTCTCTTCTAAATTTATTTCCCATAGGAATGCACTGCAAGATGCCTTTGCCTAATATGTTCCTAAAGCATTCCCATTTTTCCTCTGTGGTCAGGGATCCCAGGGTTTGGTCCCAGTTTACCTTTTCCATCATTGAGTACAATTTTGGAAAGTTTGCCCTTCTGAAGTTTAGGGTTCTTATGTTCCCCACTTGTCTTGTTATGTTGTTATTTACACTAAATGTGATCATCCTGTGATCGCTAGAGCCCAGGTTGTCCTGGACTCCTACCTCCGAGATTATGTCTGGGTCATTAGTGAGCAATAGATCCAGGACTGCGTTTTCTCTGGTGGGGGAATCCACCAACTGTGACATGTAATTATCCAGTAAGGTTTCCGTGAATAGGCGGGCCTTCTGTGAGTGTGCAGTCCCCTCTTCCCAGTCAATGTCGGGGTAATTGAAGTCCCCCAATACGATGACTGATCCCAATTTTGCCACTTTACCCATTAGTGCTAAAAATTCCAGCTCTACCTCCTCCCCTTGGTTAGGTGGCCTATAGCAAACCCCCACAATTACTTTCCCCTTTTCTCCTTCCCTATGGAGTTCAACCCACACAGATTCTAAATCCATGCTCATCCCATCCGTAATGTCACTCCTTTCTGTCACCTTTATATTGTTCTTGACATAGAGACATACCCCTCCCCCTCTTTTTCCTACCCTGTCCTTCCGGTACACCGAATACCCTTGGATATTGGCCAGCCAGTCATGTGAGGGGTCGAACCAAGTCTCTGTTATTCCCACAAGGTCTATGTCCTCCTCATGTACTAACATTTCCAACTCATCCATTTTATTAGCTAGGCTCCTGGCATTAGCATATACCCCTCTTAGTTTTAAGGAAGTTAAGCGCAATTGGCGGTTATGTTTATTCCTGTTTGGTCTGAGGTTCTCCCGCACAGACCTGCCAATTGACCTTGTGGACCTACTGTCGCTGCTGACACTACAGCTGCCTTCAGTCCTCTGCTTCCTCCTGACTGACTCTACTTCTGAGCCCTCCCCCCCGTCTCCTAGTTTAAAAGCCCCTCCAACTTGGTGGCCATCTTTCTCCCCAAAAGAGCTGTACCGTCCCCATTAAGGTGCAGCCCATCCTTACTAAAGAGCCGGTAGCCGACTGAGAAGTCAGCCCAGTTCTCCAGGAACCCAAACCCCTCCTTCCTACACCAATTCCTCAGCCACTTGTTAAGTTCCCTAATCTCCTTCTGCCTCTCTTGTGTGGCTCGAGGTACAGGCAGTATTTCAGAGAAAACCACCTTGGAGGTCCTTTTCCTCAATCTATTACCTAAGTCCCTGAAATCGTTCTTAAGGATCCTCCACCTACCTTTAACTTTGTCATTAGTGCCCACGTGCACCATGACCGCTGGGTCATCCCCAGCCCCGCACAACAATCTGTCTGCCAGATCTGCGATGTGCCGAACTCGGGCGCCCGGTAAACAGCAAACTGTTCGGTTCACGAGATCTTTTTTACAGATTTCCCTCTCTGTCCTCTTGATAATTGAGTCCCCCACTACCACAACCTTTCTAACCTTTCCTGAGTTACGGCCCCCCTTCTTCCTGGAGCCGTGCCTCCCCTGGCAGCTGGGGGAGGGTGCATGCTCCAGCTCTGCCACCCCTGAGCTGATATCCCCCTCAACCTGCAACTCGACAGATTTGTTAGGGTGTACCAACTCAGGATTGGCCTCCCTGGCTCTCCTCCCTCTACCCTTCCTAACAGTCACCCAGCTGCGTACCTCTGCTGCTTGCGTCTCCTCTGTTCCTCCCTCCTCTATGCTGGCCCCTACCAGCGCCTGATAGGTAATGTCCAAGCTCCTTTCCAGGTTGTTGATGCCACGCAGTGTTGCCACTGTGTTCTGTAGGTCCAGGATCTGGTCTACCAGAGCAACAAGTTGCTCACATCTTGCACAGCAGTATTCGCCCTCGAATGGTTCATCAAGGAACGCATACATGCAGCAAGAAGTGCACTGAGTGGCATCCGCAATCCTGTCGGACATTATTACCCACTACTCTATGGGGATATATTAACGAACTGCTCTTCCTAACCTACACTACCTCTAACTTCCCTGGTACTGAACCTGGGGTACTCACCAGTCGCTAATATACTAACCAGTCGCTAAGATACTCACCAGTCGCAAAGATCCAACAGACGCAAGATACTCACCAGTCGCAAAGTTGTCGGTAAATGATATAATGCTCACACATGCCATGGGTATATGTGAAATGACACCCCAAAATACATTCTGCTGCTTCTCCTGAGTACAGGGATACCCCATGTGTGAGACTTTTTGGCAGTCTAGCTGCGTACAGGACCCGGAAAACCACTCCCCACCTTCAGGCTTTCTAAGGGCGTAAATTGTTGATCTCACTCCTTGCTACCTATCACACTTTTGAAGGCCATGAAATGCCAAGATGGCACAAAACCCCCCCAAATGACCCCATTTTGCAAAGTAGACACTCCAATCTATTTGCTGAGAGGCATGGTGAGTATTTTGCAGCTCTCATTTTTTTTGGAAAATGAAGAAAAAACAGGAAAATGCATTTTTTTCCCTCTTTTTTCAATTTCCAAAACTTTGTGACAAAAAGTGAGATCTGCAAAACACCCAACATGCCTCTCTGCAAATAGCTTAGGGTGTCTACTTTCGGAAAAGGGGTCATTTGGGGGGGGGGGGGGGTTGTGCTGTCTTGGCATTTCATGGCCTCCGAAACTGTGATAGGTAGTCAGGAGTGAAATCAACAATTTACGCCCTTGGAAAGCCTGAAAGTGGGGGTTGGCTTTCGGGGACCTGTACTCGGCTAGACTGTAAAAAAGTTTCACACATGGGGTATCCCTGTACTCAGGAGAAGCAGCAGAATGTATTTTGGGGTGTCATTTCACATATACCCATGGCATGTGTGAGAAATATATCATTTAGTGACAACTTTGTGTAAAAAACTAAAACTAAAAATAATAATAATATATTTCCCGGAACTTGTGGCAAAATATAAAATATTCCATGGACTCACCATGCCTCTCAGCAAATAGCTTGGGGTGTCTACTTTGCAAAATGGGGTAATTTGGGGGGGTTTTGTGCTATCTTGAAATTTTAGGGCCTCCGAAACTGTGATGGGTAGTGAGGAGTAAAATCAAAAATTTACGCCATTAGAAAACCTAAAGATGGGGATTGATTATCGGGGTCCCGTACACAGCTAGGCTCCCAAAAAGTCTCACACATGGGGTATCCCCATACTCAGGAGAAGTGGCAGAATGTATTTTGGGGTGTCATTCCACATATACCGATGTCATGTGTGAGAAATTTATCTTTTAGTGACAACTTTGTGTTAAAAAAAAAAATAAAAAAAAAATTGTAATTTTCCCAAAACTTGTGGCAAAATATAAAATATTCCATGGACTCACCATGCCTCTCAGCAAACAGCTTGGGGTGTCTACTTTCCAAAATGGGGTCATTTGGGGGGGTTTTGTGGTATCTTGACATTTCAGGGCCTCCTAAACCGTTATAGGTAGTGAGAAAATGCAATGAAAAATGTACGCCCTTTGAAATTCTGATGGTTGTGACTGGTTTCGAGGTCCCGTACACAGCTAGGCTCCCAAAAAGTCTCACATATGTGGTATCCCTGTACTCAGGAGAAGCAGCAGAATATATTTTGGGGTGTAATTACACATATACCCATGGCATGTGTGAGCAATATATCATTTCAATGACAACTTTGTGTAAAAAAAAAAAACAATTTTTTTTTTAGTTATTTTTCAAACACCTGTGACAAAAAAATGAAATATTCAATGAGCTCAACATGCCTCTCAGAACATTCCTTAGGATGTCTACTTTCCAAAAAGTGGTAATTTGGGGGGGGTATGGAAAGGTTGGGAGACAAGGATTTCGGGCACTAAATTTTCATAAAATTGCTTTTTATTAAACAAACACTTTAAAAACATCTAGTGATACAAGCAGATGAAAGAAATCTACATTGAACATGAGACCAGAAAACGGTCGACAGTATCAGATATAATCTTGCATGAGGTACTAGACCTTCATATAGTATAGGAACAGTTGTGTACAGAACAAGTTGTATTATGCATACATCCAATGTAATATACTTCAAAGCAGACAGAGGCTGCCGGCGGATACCTCGATGCTCAGGGTGCCAGTCAGCAGGGTCGGCTGAAGTTTACAATAAATACATGGTATACATTACTCATGAACGTTTGCTCAACATGTTTCGCCTTCTCGGTGAAAGCTTCGTCTGGAGCTTAATAATTGTTTTGTCTGTGTAAAAACATAAGTAATTTTAAGGAAACAGAATGTATTATTTACTACATATTCCATAAATGAGAATAATGCATTTTATATGTGATATACAATGTCAATGTAAAAGAAAAGGCATTTCACACATATGATATTACTGTTCTAGCCATCAGGGGGGGGGCTCGGTGGGGAGGCAAGAGGACAGCCATTGGGACACATGTGGGGACACACACCGTATGAAATAGATAACACTATTTTTTAGGCATCAGTATATATAAATGATAAAGAAAACATATCTGTATAGGATATGAACATACCTGTACAGTGTATATTCTGAACTTTTTTGGTACTGTAACGAGGAGGACTAAAAGACGGTCACTGAGCTCATAAATGGGGGAGCCGATGTTCACAAGGAGTATAAATACAAACGCTCCTGTGTGTTTGTATCTGGGTTGGATATAGAAAGTGCGCTAGTTATAATATGTCAAACCATTATCGGTAGAAAATAGCCACACCCGGTGCATGTTGATACACAGATAGGTGAGGATAAAGTTGTTTGTATATAAAAAAGGAAGAAACCCATTGAAGAAAGATGCATGGACATATACCAATCACAGGGAGGGAGCTTCTACTTTATGTCATCATATACCGCAATAATTAGAAGTTTTTATGAGAAGAGTTCCAAAAGAGTAATTGCCTAGGTATAAGTCGCTTGTATGGTCCCAAGTCTCCATACAAGCAAAAACATAGGATACTTGATTCCCTCATATGAGGTGCAACATTATTCAGCCTTGAGTGTATAATGGATTAGAAAAATTGCTTTTAGTACCGCATTACTCTCAATGAGCCCAGCGGTGGTAGTCCATGCATGTTTCAAGACAGTTTGAAAATCACCAATAGTTACATACGAGTGTATTGGGGGCTCTCTAATAATTAAACATGCTCTCCGATCCTGCAGAATACTTTGTTAAGATAGGGATAAATTAAACCTGCCTTGTAAGTGGCAGACACTGTTGAATTGGGAAAGGATTAAAGACAAAGTTGTAAGTAAAATGGTGTGCATAATCCAAAAGATAGCGAAGATATAAGTTTGTCGGCTTACCAGGTTGAGCCAAATTCCGTCATAGATGTCCTCCCCGGATGGGGAACCGCCGCCATACTCGGACGCTTGTATGGCGCCCTTTTATGGCGTGGGTCCCGGGCGGTTCGTCAGAACGACGTCGCCACCCCGGCCACACCCCCCGGAAATGACGATGCGGCGTAGGCGGAAGTGACTCCGCTACGGCCACTCGTAACGCTCCGAGAGGGTAGGTCAGACTCTCAGAGCTGACAGGCTCCAGAAAGTCTGATCTGGTGCCACAGGAAACGATGCTCCTAGGAGCGGAAGTCCACTGTGGCTTACCAGGCCGCACATATATCACCGGATTGGCTGAAAACTCTAGCGTCCCACAGCGCCCCCAGAGGTTACTAGCATGGCACACTTAGATACAAAGCATCTGCAAACACATAATAACAGAAATACATTGATCTGAGTAATAATTACAGAAAAAAATATATACATCAATAGTTAACAAAGAGTGATAAAAACAAGAAGAACCAAGAATATAATAATGTATTATATTCTAAAAGAAGAGAAAAGAGAAAAAGGGATAAACAGAATATGTTAATAAGGGAAAAAAAGGAAAATAATAATAATGGTGTATCTAGCACCCAGGCAATTTGGTGCTTAAAAAATGGAAGGATTAGAGCTGTTAGGCCCAAAAATTGAAGACACTACCCTCAATAGCTTTTAAACATATGAAGAGCTGAGTTTGGAAATTATGATTCTCATACATATCGAAGAGGCATAGGGTCAGCACATGGACATTCATTGGGTTTCATATGATGCGATAATAATTCTTCTAATGATTAGTAAAGGACAATTAGGGGTAAAAGACACAAAGGGAGGGGGGGGGGGCCGGGGCTGAAAAAGAAACAGGGGGTGGAAAGATGGTCACGCCAGGCAAGCCGACACCCATCCCACCCTCCACAGATGACAAACAGTAACGAAGGCGGAAAAGAGTTTTATCTTAAATCATTAAGAAATGCATGATTTATAAAAATGATTTATAAGATTGGGTTTCATTCAAACCCGGTCTAACGGTGGCATTGAGACGTTCGATCCAGATGGTTTCCCTCTGGAGAATTCTTTTGTCCCAGTTGCCCCCTCGTGGGTCCTGGGGAATCACATCCAGGACATAAAAGCGTGCTTTTTTTGGGTTGAATCTGTGGTAGAGGTCTAGGTGCCTGCTCACGGGCGTGACCATCTTTCCTCCCTCTGATATGTATATATGGTCATTTATCCTCTGACGGAGCTCTCTAATTGTTTTCCCAACATAGAACATGCCACATGTACAGTGCATGAGATACACCAATCCACGAGTGTCACAGTTGGCGCGAAAGGTAGGGGAAAAATCTTCCCCATTGGGTAGAACAAAATGGGAACCCTCCTTAACCCATGGACACATGGCACAACCACGGCATCTATACGTACCCCTATTAGTTGTTTTGGAATTTTTTATGGGTTGGTAGTGGCTAGCTGTTAATTGATCTCGTAATGATCTAGTACGTTTAAATACAATTTGTGGGTATGGCCCCACATATTTGCTCGTGATTGGATCATGACTGAGTAAATGCCAGTGTCGTTCAAGGATGGTTCGGAGTACATTCTGGTGGCTTGAAAACTTAGTTATGAGTTTCACCGTGGGTAGTGTATCTCGATCTTTAACTCTAAAAATCAGACTATTCCGATCTTGTGAGAAGGCTCTATTAAAATATAAATAGAAGAAAAATTTCCGCGCTAGATGTGACAGAAAACCAAATGATTAAGAACAATAGTGAGCAGCTGGCACAAAATCAACTAACAGTGATTCAAAAAATACAATAAAAACCAAAAAGTGCAGCGCTGAAATCAGTATACAATTATATAGCTGAAAAGCTCATATAAAGAAAACAAAAAAGGAGAGGGGATAATGTCCAAATGAATAGTCCCAATATTAAGTGCAGAGATGTGAATCCACGTGCAAAATAACTTTCTTCCAGTGACACCAGGGAAAAGTGTAGGAAGGGGACACCCTTGTGCTCAGGTATAACAAGCAGCTTACCGAAATTCCGTGGCTGCTCAATTTAATGAGACAGCCTCTCCCAGCTAGTAGTAAACCAGTAGGTCAACCGATATCAAGCTCAGGTGCTTCGAAAGACTCCAAAAGCCGAAAGCCGTTTCCGGTGTGTTGTTAAACCGATCACATTAATATGTGGCACACTTGGAACTTCTCATATACTCCATTGAACGTAAAGCCATATGTAGAAAGAAACAGAGGCCCATAGCGTAATCCCGTAAACCAATAGGTAAATTTATTAAAAAAACTACTTACAATTTAAAAGACAAAAACAGGCATGTAGTATGTGCCGGTCATGGATCTAACCGCGGCGTCCCGCAAGTCTCCAGATCAGCATATGGATAAACGGCCGGCTTCGTTGGGGGGCGTGTGGACGTTTATGTCTGGGATCGCCAACGTTTCGTCATAAGAAAGACTTCTTCTGGGCGACGCAATTGTGCGACGGTTGTGCAATTACGCCGAAGGCGTGCGTATTGGGCATAGGGAATACTGCGTATTAGTGCCGCTGGATGGGCACTTGACGCATGCAATATTACATTACCAGATGTTGGTTTACGGTAAAGGTTCGTGGTCAGTTGGCCATTTTCATGCTTCAATACCGTTAGATCAAGGAAATTAACTTTTGAAACGTCTACAGTACATGTGAATTTTAGATTGAAATTATTAATGTTTAACGCCTGAACAAAATCATCAAATAACTGTCTAGAGCCTGTCCAAACTACAAACACATCGTCTATGTAACGATACCAAACCGCCACATGTGTAAAAAACTTTGATAGAGTCTCATCTGATGTAATGTGTCGTTCCCACCCCCCCAGGTACAAGTTGGCGTAGGCCGGGGCACAACAGGTGCCCATGGCCACGCCTTGCACCTGGAGGTAGTGGGACCCATTGAAAGTAAACCAGTTGTGCTGCAGGATGAACAGGAGTAATTTCAAAAGGAATTCACAGAAAGGCCATGTATGGTGGTTCTGTTCATAGAGGAAGGTGCGTACTATCCCGACGCCCTGCTCGTGAGGGATGCTCGAGTAGAGAGCCTCTACATCCAAAGTCACGAGCAAGGCGTCGGGAGGAACGACCATATCCTCAATCATTTTTAAAAATTCAAGTGTATCCTTGACATAGGATGGTAAACGAACAACATGGGGTAATAAGAAAAAGTCTATCAGATGGCTAGCATTTTCTGTTAAGCTTCCAATGCCTGATATAATAGGCCTTCCTGGGGGCGTGGTCAAGTTTTTATGAGTTTTAGGGAGGGAATAAAATGTAGCTTGTCTAGGGAACTTATTGTTCAGATAGTCGTAACAATCCTTATCAATTAACGCTGATTGGTAGGCACATCCAATTATGTCCAAGTATTGAGCCTGATATCTCTTCGTAGCTAGCAGGGAAATCTTTTTGTACCAGTTCTTGTTTGTAAGAATATCTGTACACATTTTTTCATACCCTACCCGGGTCATTAGTACTAGGTTACCACCCTTGTCCGAGGGCTTGATAACAAGGTCCGTGTGGTTTTTCAATCTATTTATTGTTTGTATTTGTTGCTTGGATAAGTTGTTTTGTGTAGATGGAAGTTCACAGTTTTTTATTTCTCCTATAACCGATGTTAGGAAGGCCCAAATATTTGGATTTATGGTTAAATCTGGAAAACTATTTGATTTAGGTTTAAAGGGAATTTGTCTCTCGTTATGAGAGGTGCTAGGTGGAGGTTGGCTGGAGGATTGGGATTCCGAGGGATCCCCTTCCTCCAGTAGCAGGATTAGGTCTCGTAAAGCACGGAATTCTTGCATTGTATAATTTTTTATTTTTTCAGAGATTTCTTTATCTTGTGCAGTTCGTTTACGTTCAGGATCATAAATATGTTTGTATGTTAGGTTCCTAGCAAACATATAAATGTCTTTTATTGTGTCATATTTGTCCAACGAAGCTGATGGACAGAAGGTAAGGCCCAGTTCTAACACTTCCACCTCTTGTGAGGATAGTTGATAGGGAGTGAGGTTGATAATAGAAAATTTTAAGTGGGTAGATTGAGTGTCGTGTTCAATTGAAAATTTGAAGTTTGTGCCTGTGATGCTGAAAAGTGAGAATCCAAGGTCGTTTGTCTTTGTGTACCTACATAAGGTGTGGTGGTTGATAGTGTATTGGTCAGCGGGGCAAGCGAACTTGCTCCTAGGGATGAAGTGTGAGGGTTAGGTGGTCCAACAGGTGAAGGAGTGATGGGGTTAGTAGTGGATGGCTCTAGCATTTGTATAGCTTGAAGGGCCAAACCACCAAGATATGGATCTTGGGTGTCCAGGGCCTCATGTGTTGTGATATTGTTTACTTTAGATGTGGGTCCAACAGGACCAGATCCAGATATGGGGGGCTGGAACTTGGACCCTTCATCCGGTCGTTTTTTAGAGCGTGGTGTGTACGTGCCATTCTCTTGTGGACCACGCTTTCGTGTGGTTGGGTCAGTTTTGGGTCTTGTATCCTGATTAGATCTTGCCGATACCTTAGATCGGTCAGATTGCATGGAAATTGAAGATGAATCCGATTCCCAATCGGTTTCTTTATGTCCTGAATTAGATGGATGGCCACGAGGGCCACGTGGATAGCGAGATCGTCTAGGACCATTAGGTCCTGGCCATCGATACGCATATCCTTCCGTAAATGCCATTTTGTCTTTAAGAAATTTAGTTTGTTTTTTACATATAATCTCTTTATTTAATTTGATTCCATAGTCCTTTACCTCTTTCCACCTAGATTCATACTGTGTATGTTTTTTTAAGCCTTCATGTTTAGTGTATAAGGAGGAAAGTTCTGCATCTAAAGTGGCCAAGTCAAGCCTATACTGGGACACCAAAAGCTGACATAGGTCTGTACTGCATTTTGTTAGGATGCGTTCCCAAAGTGTCTTAAATTAATTTGATACATTGTCAAATGACGGGAAAAGATGGATGCGTAAGCCCATAGGGCATACATTCGCTTGAATATATTTTATAAAGAATTCAATGTGCCAGTATAGGTTTGACTTTCTTTTGATTAATTTTTTGACTGTGCTTATATATTGATTTAGGCTAATATCATCTTTGGCTGGGATATTGCATGAG
Source organism: Pelophylax lessonae (assembly GCF_965119305.1). Lineage (NCBI taxonomy): Eukaryota > Metazoa > Chordata > Amphibia > Anura > Ranidae > Pelophylax > Pelophylax lessonae. The sequence goes on along the minus strand of NC_138771.1, from coordinate 412,747,395 downwards.
GACTCGATCTCACTCATGAGGCCCGTCCAAGCATTACCCACAAACTCCATGATGTCCTAGGTATTATCTCTTATCCAATTTGCACATCGATTGCCTATAGTCCGTATATCTATATATTTGGTGTTACCAAACACATCAAAGAAGAGGGGGAAGAGAAGGGGACAGGGAAAAAGTATATCATTTCAATGACAACTTTGTGTAAAAAAAAAAACAATTTTTTTTTTAGTTATTTTTCAAACACCTGTGACAAAAAAATGAAATATTCAATGAGCTCAACATGCCTCTCAGAACATTCCTTAGGATGTCTACTTTCCAAAAAGTGGTAATTTGGGGGGGTCTTGTACTGCCCTGCCATTTTAGCACTTCATGAAATGAGATAGGCAGTCAGAAATTAAAGCTGCGTAAAATTTCAGTATTTACACCATAGTTTGTAGACACTATAACTTTTGCGCAAACCAATAAAAATACGCTCATTGAATTTTTTTTTTGTCAAAGACATGTAGCTAAATATATTTTGGCCAAAAAAAATGACATAAATTGAGTATATTGAATATTTTTTAAAAGACAAAGTTGAAAATGTCATTTTTTTGCAAAATGTTCGCTCTTTTTTTATTAATATCGCAAAAAATAAAAATTGCACAGGTGATCAAATACCACCAAAAGAAAGCTCTGTTTGTGGGAAAAAAAGGACGTAAATTTCGTTTGGGTACCACATTGCATGACCGCACCATTGTCAGTTAAAGTCGCACAGTGCCGAAGCACAAAAAGTGGCCCAGACGTAAGACAGCAAAATGCTCTAGTGGTAAAGTGGTTAACGTAGTATATTTCAGTGCGTTTATTGCCGTTTAATGCAGTACATTTCTGTGCGTTACTGGACGTTTAACACAGTATATTTCAGCGCATTACTGCACATTTTTAATGCGGTATATTTCAATGCATTAGTGCTCGTTTAAAGCAGTATATTTCAGTACGTTATTGCAGGTTTAATGCAGTATATTTCAGTGCGTTAGTGTAATTTAATGCAGTATATTTCAGTGCATTACTGCACGTTTAAGACAGTATATTTCAGTGTATTATGTGCCGTTTAATGCACAATATTTTAGTGCGTTAGTGCACGTTTAACGCAGTATATTTCACTGCATTACCTCATGTTTAACTACATAAACAAAGACTTTTGAAGGACTCTGTTCTTGCTTAGTTGGATGTTGTGGATTATTTATGCAATTTATGCACTTTATTTATTTGCACTTTTTGAAAGGAGGGTAACACCATCCCTGCGCTACTGAAATTCTAAGAAAAATAATCTGTTTTTCCTGTGATGAATTTTAATTTATGTATAGTTGTCACTGAGGCTTTGGCAACTCTGCGCGGTGAAATTCACCTGCAAAACGCACACTGTTCTGTCTCAGCATCGATTGTACCTGTGACCTTCTTGTAGACTCCCAGTCTCTAAGTGTGTGCAGCAGGTTGAATGATGGCTTTAACAGATAGTTTACTCAATGAATAAAGACTCCAGAGGTGTTCTCCAATGCTTCTTTATGCTTCAAGTTAGCAAAGGCATAAACATAGAGGCTTTTCCATAGGTAAATTTACAATGAAGTTACACAGCTTCCTCACTCTGCAGTCTCCTCATAACAACTAAACAAAATGGCAGTTACAGCAGGAAAATGGAGATGGGAGAAACCATCTAGCCAGAAACAGCAGGGGTGCTAGGAAGATACCAATAACATAGCATAACATAACATGTAATAACAACTGCTAGACAGTTAAAGCTGCGTGGCAGCACACTCCCCGCCTGGTATCGTGAGATACCACTACACAATTATTTTCCATAAACATACAATTAACATTGCATACAGTATGATGCTATGTAGCCCTCTCCTCTAAGCTAACTATGCTAGAGATCTAAGTGACTCCTTCACATAACACTGAATCAGAATTTTTGGAAGCAGGCATAATTAGGACTGTCTCAGTGACTGGTCTCAGGAAGGTTTTTGGGCTCCTGTCCTTTACAATCCTGACTTCCACACTTCGGACCTTTCCATCATCACTAGCAATGGCCTTTGAAATAACTCCAACTGGCCACTGGATCCGATTGGTTTGCTTTTCTTTTAGAAGAACCAGGTCCCCTTCCTTTAAGTTAGGCTTCTGGGTTTGCCACTTTTTACGTCCTTGAAGAAGTGTGAGGTATTCCTTCCTCCATCTGTCCCAGAAACAATCTGCAAGGTATTGAGCATATCTCCATTGACGTTTATATATGTCCTTTTCCTCAAAGATGCTCTTTGGCGCTGGGATCTGTCCAATTTTCCGGCTCAATAATGCAGCTGGAGTTAAAACAGTTGGACATTCTGGGTCTGTGGATACAGCTGTCAGTGGTCTTGAGTTGATTATTGCTGCGACCTCAGCAAGGAATGTAGTAAGTACTTCATGGGTAAGACGTGAAGAACTCACATCAAGCAACATAGAATCCAGTATGCGCCTTGCCATCCCAATCATACGTTCCCATGCTCCGCCCATGTGTGAAGGGTGTGGTGGGTTGAATTTCCACTGGTTTGCAGTGGTGGAGAAGGTGGCCCTTGGAGGTGGCTCTGTCTGAGAAGCTCGCTCCCACAGGGGTTTGTTAATGCTCTGGGACACTTTCTCGCTATAATTGAACTGGTTGGTCAGTTTTCTCTCCTTCTTGTTCCTGGATGGTATTTCCTCACCTTCTGTCCATTCTTCACTAGCCTGAGCATCAGACTTCCAATCTGTATCTTTGTCTCCCGGCTCTGTGGAGTCGTTGGTCTGAGTCTCTTCAATGACTCCCAACTTCGCCATCTGTCACCGCGCTTCATCAGAGTCTTCGCGTGACATGTTTCCATCCAGGGAGAAGTGTACGGCCAGCTGGTCCACGATGCTAATGGGTTTGTAGGCCAGTTCCTTAAAACTGTACCTCACAATGTTCTGGGGGGCATGAGGGTTGTTTGCAGTCAGGATATGAGTGAATTCCTCCTTAAGTTCAGCCTCGCTGAGTTCCAGCTTAACCAGAGTCTTGGCCTGCATCCATTCATCAGCTCCATCCCCCATAACTGTGGAGTCATCTTCATCCTCCAAATTTCTTCTTGAGCAGATGTTGGAACTCAATGCTACAACTTCAGGCCGGATTTCCGGATCAGTATCTGGATCCTCCAGGTGGAAATCGATATCTTCTTCTGAGTTTGTAGAAGACTGGTCCATTAAAAACTTGGGTTCTGAAAACCAAATGGTTTGTGTGAGGACAACTGCTGGCACTAAAATCTTCTGCATGAATGCTAGAAAGTGCTCTCGCTTCTCAGGTTTGTTACGGAGAGTTTTCTTCAGTGCAGCAAATCTGGTTAAAGCTTGTTCTCGATTGTTAGGGAGAGTAAGCCTTGGTACTCGGAAGGGTATTGGAGCTACCCAATTGTTGGAATTGTCCTTGAAGAACTCTTCATCCGTAATCTTAATGAGCTCCTTGTCTTCGACTGAAGGAGCAATCTTGTTGTCATCACAAGTAGTCTGGTACACTGAATCACCAAAGTCCTTTTGAGAAGTGAGCTTGCAGTTAATGCTTTGGAGTGCTTGATATGGAACTTCGTTCTTAAAATCAAGTCTTTCCTTCACATAATAGTGCGATGGACATTTCATCAATTGACAGGTAACATTAGTTTTGTAGGAAGCTACATCCAAGAGCTTGTGAGATTGGTCTAAGCAGACTTCTCCTATTATCACCCATCCAAGATCGAGTTTCTGGGCCTGAGGAGCATCATCTGGACCGTTACATAACTCTCTTATTTTATGAACTCTAGGAATGTCTCTCCCTAGTAGAATCAAAATCTTAACATCCTTGTTAAGTGGTGGAATGTAGTTAGCAATGTGACTCAAATGAGGGTGATGACGTGCAACCTCTGGTGTGGGGATTTCTTCTCTGTTGTTCGGTAGCTGATCACATTCGATTAGAGTTGGAAGAGGAAACTCTGTGTCCTCATATTCTGATGCAACTACGAAGCCATGGGCTCTTCTTCCAGAAGTATTGACCTTTCCTGCACATGTCTGCAAGGTATAGGACCAGGTCTCTCCTTGAATGTTGAATAGGTCAAAGAATTCTGTACTGGCCAATGAGCGATTGCTCTGATCATCGAGTATGGCATACATTTTTATGGATTTTTGTGGACATCCTTCAGGAAAAACTCTTACAAGACATATCTTGCTACAAGACTTGCTATGAAGCCCTTCTCCACATACCTCTGTACACCTTGTGGTTACGGGGTCGGCATATTGCTCAGTTCTCTCCCCGCCATCATCTGATGTAGTCTTGGGGTTGCTGCCGAGTGAAGGTTTCCTTTTGAACAGATCTGAATGAAGAGCGTCCACATGTTTGTCACTGTTGCAGAGAGAACATCTGATGGCGATCTTACAGTCTCTAGCTAAATGATCGGAGGATGCACAACACTTAAAACAGATATTATGCTCTTTGAGAAATGACTTGCGTTCTTCAATAGGCTTGTCCTTAAATGCACGACATTTGGAGAGAGAGTGTGGCGCATTATGAATAGGACACTGTTGATTAAGATTGCTAGCTTTGATGTCTGTAGCTAAGACGTTGGATGCTATCGCGGTCTTCCCCACTGCAATAGGATGCCTTAAATCCTTGAATTTACCGTTGGTGGCAATACCCCTTGAAGTACTTAAAGGAATGGTGGTTGTATCTGGATAGAAGAAGCTTGGGTCATTCTTGGATCTTGCAACCTTCCGCACGAACTCTGAAAAATAAGAAAAGGGAGGGAAGGAAACACGATGCTCATACTTATACTTTGATCCTACACTAGTCCACTTTCCCTGAAGATAACTAGGCAACTTTGCTACAATAGGATTTACGCCCTGAGCAGTGTCTAAATAGCTAAGACCTGGTAAACTAGGATCTAACTTAGCAATTTCAAGTTCTTGAAGGAGGTCACCTAACTCTCTAAGCTTATGATTGTCCTTAACAGAGATTTTAGGAAAGTTGTTTAGTCTCTGGAATAAGGCAGATTCAATGACTTCGGGGCTCCCATAGTCTTGTTCTAGACGTTCCCAGGCAGCATCAAGGCCTGCTTTAAAGTTATAAATGTAGACAGATTTAAGTCTCTTTACTTGTTCTGAAGATTGACGCCCCAACCACTTTATTAGTAAGTCAAGTTCTGCTTGAGGTTCAATGTCCAAGTTCTTGGTTACCGCCTTAAATGTAGATCTCCAACTCCTGTAGTTCTCTGGGCGGTCATCAAATCTAGACAGTCCAGTTGTAATCAACTCTCGTCGAATCATATACTTGCTGAACTCTGCAATGTCAGTGCTTTCAGTTTTTATAGCCACAGGGTCTACTGATGGTGCGCCGTCTTGGACCATGGTTGGTATATGATGTTGGCTGGTAGGTAGAGAGAAAGGTGTTGCATACGGGTTTAATCTAGGTAAGGGTCTGTCATCTGAAGGTCTCTGAGCATTTGAAGTTAAAGAGAGCTGTATCAAAGGGGGTATAGAGTTCATTCTGTAGTCTTCTGCTGTGCCCTTGTAATCTCTATGCACATAGGGTTGTGGTGGCACATGAGCTGCGTAGGTTGATTCACTTGATTTTGTGACGTGCGGTAGTTGTGGAGGGTCTCTGTTAGTAGGTGTGTCTAGTTGACCAGCTTGCTTTGGCGACACATTGCCTTCTGATCCACTTGCTTGATGATTATGAGAAGAATCTCCAACTGTAGGTGGGACTGTATTGTCGTGGTTCTGAGTTAAGACAAACTGTAGGGTCCTTTCCACAGGGTCTTGAAAAGCAGCCAAGCTGGTACAAGCTGCTCCTTCTTCTTCCAATAGGGCTTGTTCCAAGACAGATAACTCTGCTAAAGCTACTTCCTTTTCTCTATTCTTCTAAAGAATTTCTAGCTGAGCCTCTGTTTCTGCTTGTATTCTTGCCTGAATGCGTTTAGCTTCTGCTTCCTTGCATTTAGCTTCTGCTTCCTTGCATTTAGCTTCTTCTTCCTTGCATTTAGCTTCTGCCTTGATGGCTGCTTCTTTTTCAGAGCAGGCGGCTTGAACCTGGGCTACTGCAACCTTTTGGCGAGCTTTGAGTATTTGGTCGCTCAGTATTGACCTTATAGAGCAGGACCGCAATGACTTAGAAGAAGATTTATGATATGAGCGGGCAGACCTAGAAGATTTTCCTGAGTGTCTTGAAGAAGCAGAGTTACAGGATATAGTCTCATATAGCTGTGCCAATCTCCCTTCTATCTGTGCCTTTGCTTCAAGATATGTACTATGCCTCTGCTGGTCATTAGAAGTAAAGTCCTTTAATTCCAATGCAGCTTCCTCTATGTTGGAATGTGACAATAGGGAATAGTACTTCTCAGAAAGTCTTTTATAATTCTCAAATGCCTTCTTAACCCTTGAGAGAGCAGTGTTCAATTGCTCAGAGTTGTTGCTAGTTACATTAGTGGCTGTTATACAACTTAAAGTCTTTTCCCATAATGCAGTCAGGTTACTAGAGGTTTCTTCCTTACTTGCTTCATAAACCTCCCTTGCCTTCAAGGATGGGTGAGGGGCTCTGACAGGACGAGCAGAATGAAGTAAGGAGTCTGCTTTATCTTGACTAAATGCAGGTAACTCTGTGAGATCTCTGTCAGACATAATAAGTACTGTATTTCTGATGTCTTGTTAGAAATCTGCCAGAGCTCAGCTCTGTAAGTAGTGACTTCTGTTATTAAGCAGGCTGGCTGAAGTATTTTTTGTTACAATAGTGGCTAGTGCTGGATCTAGTTCAAACTGGATCACCTCAGAAGGCTGTAACAGTAATGAAGCAGTAATAGGTGGCTGGTTTCATATGCAGAGTAATGCTTCTGGTGACTCACAGACAAGTTTGGTACTTACAGTTCTGAAGCTGTATATTACCATGGACATTTACTTCAAGTACTTTTTGGAACTGTACTCTCTGAAGCTGTGTATTCCTGGAAATTTACTTTTTGAAGCTGTGTACTCCTGTAAATTTACTGTTCTGTCTCAGCATCGATTGTACCTGTGACCTTCTTGTAGACCCCCAGTCTCTAAGTGTGTGCAGCAGGTTGAATGATGGCTTTAACAGATAGTTTACTCAATGAATAAAGACTCCAGAGGTGTTCTCCAATGCTTCTTTATGCTTCAAGTTAGCAAAGGCATAAACATAGAGGCTTTTCCATAGGTAAATTTACAATGAAGTTACACAGCTTCCTCACTCTGCAGTCTCCTCATAACTAGTGTTGAGCGAACACGGACTGTATTATTCGTGTTCGTACCGAATAATTGGATTTTTTGTACCCGAACACGGACACGGACACTTTACTGTATGTTCGGGTAAAAATCCGTGTTCGGTCGTTTTATTTCCGGGTTTTGCATGCTTTGGCGCTCTTTTCATGGCGGGCTTTCAACAGCCAATCAACAATCGTTTAACTGGTGTGCCTTAAGCCATCCCAGCCATGCCTGCAAATGTCTTAGTAGCTGTGATTGGCCGTCTGAAGCATGTGACCAAGTCTTTATAAGTTCGAGGCAGCCGCAGCGGCGTCATTATGCTGCTTATATCAGGGACAGAGCACACATCAACGTGCTGGCTGCTGATTAGGGAAAGATAGGCAGGAAAAAACCATTTGTGTCCGGATAGAATTGAGGGACAGGTCGGAGTGTTTAGGCAGGGCGAGTTGTAGGCATTTTAGGGATAGAGTCTGCTGAATTATAGGGTCAGTGTCTTCTACAAACTACAATCGATATTGCTGTGTGGGGGGTGGGGTGAATCTGCACTCAATCCTGATCTACGATCTCTTCTCAATCCTGTTAGGGACAGAGTCTGCTGAATTTTAGGGAAACTGTGTTCTACAAACTACAATCGATATTGCTGTGTGGTGTGGGATTGGAGATAGGCAGGTGTCAGTGATCCACATCCATTTTTCTGTGTGTGAGCTGCAGTGAACACAATCTTTTTGGGCTGCAGTGAACACAATCTTTTTGGGCTGCAGTGAACACAATCTTTTTGGGCTGCAGTGAACACAATCTTTTTGGGCTGCAGTGAACACAATCTTTTTGGGGTGCAGTGAACAAAATCTTTTTGGGGTGCAGTGAACACAATCCTTTTTGGTGTGCAGTGAACACAATCTTTGTGGGGTGCAGTGAACAAAATCCTTTGTGGGGTGCAGTGAACACAATCTTTTTGGGGTGCAGTGAACAAAATCCTTTTTGGGGTGCAGTGAACAACATCCTTTTTGGGGTGCAGTGAACACAATCTTTTTGGGGTGCAGTGAACAAAATCCTTTGTGGGGTGCAGTGAACACAATCTTTTTGGGGTGCAGTGAACACAATCTTTTTGGGGTGGAGTGAACAACATCCTTTTTGGGGTGCAGTGAACAAAATCCTTTTTGGGGTGCAGTGAACAAAATCCTTTTTGGGGTGCAGTGAACACAATCTTTTTGGGGTGCAGTGAACACAATCTTTGTGGGGTGCAGTGAACACAATCTTTTTGGGGTGGAGTGAACAACATCCTTTTTGGGGTGCAGTGAACAACATCCTTTTTGGGGTGCAGTGAACACAATCTTTTTGGGGTGCAGTGAACACAATCTTTGTGGGGTACAGTGAACAGAATCTTTGTGGGGTGCAGTGAACACAATCTTTGGGGGGTACAGTGAACACAATCTTTTTGGGGTGCAGTGAACACAATCTTTGTGGGGTGCAGTGAACACAATCTTTTTGGGGTGGAGTGAACAAAATCATTTTTGGGGTGCAGTGAACAACATCCTTTTTGGGGTGCAGTGATCAAAATCCTTTTTGGGGTGCAGTGAACACAATCTTTTTGGGGTGCAGTGAACAAAATCCTTTGTGGGGTGCAGTGAACAGAATCTTTGTGGGGTGCAGTGAACACAATCTTTGGGGGGGTACAGTGAACACAATCTTTTTGGGGTGCAGTGAACACAATCTTTGTGGGGTACAGTGAACAGAATCTTTGTGGGGTGCAGTGAACACAATCTTTGGGGGGTACAGTGAACACAATCTTTTTGGGGTGCAGTGAACACAATCTTTGGGGGGTACAGTGAACACAATCTTTTTGGGGTGCAGTGAACACAATCTTTGTGGGGTGCAGTGAACACAATCTTTGGGGGGGTACAGTGAACACAATCTTTTTGGGGTGCAGTGAACAACATCCTTTTAGGGTGCAGTGAACACAATCTTTGTGGGGTGCAGTGAACAACATCCTTTTAGGGTGCAGTGAACACAATCTTTGTGGGGTACAGTGAACAGAATCTTTGTGGGATGCAGTGAACACAATCTTTGGGGGGTACAGTGAACACAATCTTTGTGAGGTGCAGTGAACACAATCTTTGTGGGGTGCAGTGAACACAATCATTGTGGGGTGCAGTGAACTCAATCTTTGTGGGGTACAGTGAACACAATCTCATACTTCTGAAGATTTGAGGGTGCTGCCTGTTCCATACTCCCCCTACTCCTCATCTAGCCTTTTAGGGGTACAAACAATAGTAATTGGGGCCTAGTGTGGTTGTGTACGTGTGATATACATACACTTTTTTTGGATCATATTTTCTATTCCGCTATTTAATCAAAAACCTTTGGGGATCAGTTAAATTGGGGGATAGTCTGTGTTGGTACGTGTGAGAGAGATCCACCTTTCCAAGTTGTTGGGGTTCATCTCATACTTCTGAAGGTTTGAGGGTGCTGCCTGTTCCATACTCCCCCTACTCCTAGCCTTTTAGGGGTACAAACAATAGTAATTGGGGCCTAGTGTGGTTGTGTACGTGTGATATACATACACTTTTTTTGGATCATATTTTCTATTCCGCTATTTAATCAAAAACCTTTGGGGATCAGTTAAATTGGGGGATAGTCTGTGTTGGTACGTGTGAGAGAGATCCACCTTTCCAAGTTGTTGGGGTTCATCTCATACTTCTGAAGGTTTGAGGGTGCTGCCTGTTCCATACCCCCCCTACTCCTCATCTAGCCTTTTAGGGGTACAAACAATAGTAATTGGGGCCTAGTGTGGTTGTGTACGTGTGATATACATACACTTTTTTTGGATCATATTTTCTATTCCGCTATTTAATCAAAAACCTTTGGGGATCAGTTAAATTGGGGGATAGTCTGTGTTGGTACGTGTGAGAGAGATCCACCTTTCCAAGTTGTTGGGGTTCATCTCATACTTCTGAAGGTTTGAGGGTGCTGCCTGTTCCATACCCCCCCTACTCCTCATCTAGCCTTTTAGGGGTACAAACAATAGTAATTGGGGCCTAGTGTGGTTGTGTACGTGTGATATACATACACTTTTTTTGGATCATATTTTCTATTCCGCTATTTAATCAAAAACCTTTGGGGATCAGTTAAATTGGGGGATAGTCTGTGTTGGTACGTGTGAGAGAGATCCACCTTTCCAAGTTGTTGGGGTTCATCTCATACTTCTGAAGGTTTGAGGGTGCTGCCTGTTCCATACCCCCCCTACTCCTCATCTAGCCTTTTAGGGGTACAAACAATAGTAATTGGGGCCTAGTGTGGTTGTGTACGTGTGATATACATACACTTTTTTTGGATCATATTTTCTATTCCGCTATTTAATCAAAAACCTTTGGGGATCAGTTAAATTGGGGGATAGTCTGTGTTGGTACGTGTGAGAGAGATCCACCTTTCCAAGTTTTTGGGGTTCATCTCATACTTCTGAAGATTTGAGGGTGCTGCCTGTTCCATACCCCCCCTACTCCTCATCTAGCCTTTTAGGGGTACAAACAATAGTAATTGGGGCCTAGTGTGGTTGTGTACGTGTGATATACATACACTTTTTTTGGATCATATTTTCTATTCCGCTATTTAATCAAAAACCTTTGGGGATCAGTTAAATTGGGGGATAGTCTGTGTTGGTACGTGTGAGAGAGATCCACCTTTCCAAGTTTTTGGGGTTCATCTCATACTTCTGAAGATTTGAGGGTGCTGCATGTTCCATACTCCTCTTCCTCATCCTCCCTTTAGGGTAGGAAAAAATTTAATCGGGCCTAGTCTGTGTTTGTACGTGTGAGATACACAGTTTTTTATCCTATTCCGCTATTCAATACACACCCTTTTGGTGTAAAAAACATTAAATTGCGGCATAGTTTGCATATTTGACATTTGCATATATTGTGCCTTGTTGCGCTGTTTTGGGTACTCCACCAACATGGCCAGTGGCAATGACGCCATTCTCAGCTTAACTATCCCACTTCTATGCCTCCTTGAAAAAACAATTTGGGCGATGATGGAAGAGGATGTGGCACAGGATGAGGAGGAGGAGGAGGAGGATGAAGAGGTAACATTTCAAAGGCTTTCAGGGCAGTCATTCGCAAGGGGCTCCGAGGGTGGGTTCCTGCACACACAAACGCCAGGGACACAATTGTCCAGCAGGGGCACAGTTCTGGAGGATGAGGAGGATGAGGAGGAGGAGGAGCTGGAGGAGGAGATGGAACCATGTTCACAGCAGGGTGGCACCCAGGCCAGCTCATGGCCATCACTGGTGCGTGGCTGGGGGGATACAGAGGACACGGACGATACACCTCCCACAGAGGACAGCCTTTCGTCGCCTCTGGGCAGCCTGGCACACATGAGCGATTACATGCTGCAGTGTCTCCACAACGACCGCCGAGTTGCCCACATTCTAACTTGTGCTGATTACTGGGTGGCCACGCTGCTGGATCCCCGTTACAAGGACAACGTACCGTCCTTAATTCACTCACTGGAGCGCGATCGCAAGATGCGCGAGTACAAGCGCACGCTGGTAGACGCCATGCTGCTGGCATTCCCATCTGACAGCGGGGCCACAGTGGAAGCACAAGGCAGAGGAGGAGGAGGAGGAGGTCGCCAACGCAACCAGGGCACCGCCAGCACCTCAGAAGGCAGGGTTAGCATGGCCGAAATGTGGAAAAGCTTTGTCAGCACGCCACAACAAACAGCAGCACCAGCAGCTCAGATGGAACGTCTTAGCAGGAGGCAGCATTTTACCAACATGGTGGAGCAGTATGTGTGCACACGCCTACATGTAGTGAATGACGGGTCTGCCCCCTTCAACTTCTGGGTCTCCAAATTGGGCACATGGCCTGAGCTTGCCCTTTACGCCTTGGAGGTGCTGGCGTGCCCTGCAGCCAGTGTATTATCTGAACGGGTATTTAGCACGGCTGGGGGCGTTATAACAGACAAGCGCAGCCGCCTGTCCAGAGACAATGTGGACAAGCTCACGTTCATTAAAATGAACCAGGCATGGATCCCACGGGACTTTTCCGTACCTTATGCAGAATAGCAATGGATACCGACCTTACCCACCCATTGTTCCATTTTTGCTCTTTCTCACTCTTTTGGGGTGTACCCTCATTTAAAATTTTTGAAAAGAAGCAGTGTTGGCTACCTCGTCCTCCTCCTCAGGGCCAGATTAATGTAGGGGCTATTGGAGCTGCAGCTCCAGGCCCCTACCTTTTATATAGGCCCCGGGTTGGCCATATTCACTGTTACCGCTCTTCTGTCACTTGTAAACACAGAAGTCTGGCTTCTATGCTCGCTTCCCCAGGCAGCACCCTCAGAACCTCCCCACACAGCGTGAAGGCCGGACAAGGAGGGACAGTTGGCGATGCATGGATGTGTTTATGGGCTTCAGAGACAGCATCCCATGTTGAATTAGGCATGCATGGCTGCACCCTTCCTCCTCTGGGTGCATGGCAAGGCACGGCCCTTAAGGCCCTTCAAAATCCTCAGCACCAAGCCCATGATGCTGTTAATCCGGCCCTGGTCCTCCTCCACCGCCGCTTCCACCTACACCGCCCATAGGTGTGCGCAGCCTATTGCATTAAGGTGTGCACCCCAAAGTTGAAATACACATGCATGTGTTTGCCAGCAGGGAGAGTAATGTATCGGGGCCATGTACCTGTAGGCAAGGAGAAATAGAGCAGAGCAGGTCCCAGGGAGATCTTTCCCATCTCCTCACTGGCAATGCTATGTGCCCTAGGTGATTAGGGTGTGCCCAGGCACACCCAGCACACCCTGTGCGCACGCCTATGTCACCGCCACATCCACCACCACCTCAACCTCCCTCCTACTCCATATGGGCCTCGTCCTTCAGAGATGAAGAAGAACATTGTTTTATTTTTCTGTTTTTTTTTGTTGTTTTAAGTTATTTCCCTATCCACATTTGTTTGCAGAGCACTTGCCATGCTCTTAATTACGTTTTGCTGCCATTTGCAGCACTCTAGCCCTTTCCTTTGGTGTTTTAGAGCCATTTTAGTGCCTTAAAGTTCGGGTCCCCATTGACTTCAATGGGGTTCGGTGTCCGGGAAAAGTTCGGTAAAAGTCCGGGACACGGACCCGGACTTTTTTTTAAAGTTCGGCCGAACCCGTCGAACACGGACATCTAGGTGTCCGCTCAACCCTACTCATAACAACTAAACAAAATGGCAGTTACAGCAGGAAAATGGAGATGGGAGAAACCATCTAGCCAGAAACAGCAGGGGTGCTAGGAAGATACCAATAACATAGCATAACATAACATGTAATAACAACTGCTAGACAGTTAAAGCTGCGTGGCAGCACACACACTGCTATGCGACCCAAAGTTGTCGCTAAATACAGCAGATGTGTGTATCGCTGAAATGTATTTTGCACAATAGCTGACTAGCAAGCATGTATACCTGCTGTAGATATATCAGCAGTGCAACGTGCTCACTAGACGGAACCCAAGTATCCCTACAAAAACTAGATTATTGAATCTAACTATAGTGGTATATAGGACCCTAACTATACTGCGTATCCCTTTCCTCACACTAAAAGAACAGCTCCATACAGCAGAAGATAATTTCTAACTGACACTGTCCTTTTACATTTTTTTTTTCTAACTCAAACAGCACAATCGCTGTATTTCTAACTACACCAACAATCTTTCTGTAAGCTGACTGCTCTTCTGCTGATATGGAGCTTTACAAGCAATCGGCTATGCAGCAACGTTGTTTAACACAGCAGGAGAAACACAAATGTTTCCACTCTCTTCCAAAGCCTCTGTATTACAGTGCCAGAGGTTAGGCGGGGCTATGTTATACACTGGGGGGCGTATTCACTCCTGATTGGTCTCTGGTCCCCGTAGTCACTCCAATCACGTTCCTAGCAGACTCCTGCCCCCTCATTGGCTTTTACTGACATTTCTGGGCCAATCCGGGCTTTTAAAGCCCACTTCCGGTCCCATTGCATTTTGGGCGGTTCGGGTGACCGAATTCCAAACTTTTACCGCAAAAAGTTCCCAATTCGGCCGAATTTCGAACACCCAATGTTCGGGTCGAACCGATGGTCGACCCGAACCATTCGATCATCCCTACTGGGCACTTACACCCCCTTCCTGCCCAGGCCAATTTTCAGCTTTTATTGCTCTCACCCTTTGAATGACAAATACTTGCAGTCATGCAACACTGTACCCATATGAAATGTGTGTCCCTTTTTTAACACAAATAGAGTTTTCTTTGGTGGTATTTAATCACTAATGGGGTTTTTATTTTTTGTGCTAAAAATAACAAAATACCGATAATTTTGTAAAAAAAACAAATTTTTCTTTGTTTCCGTTATAACATTTTGCAAATTAGTCATTTTTCTTTCTAAATTGTGGCCAAAATTTATACTGCTACATATCTTAGAACCGAAATCAGTGTATATTATTTGGTCTGTGTGAAAGTAAGAGAGTCCACAAACTATGGTGCTAATCACTGAAAATTGATCACATCTGATCACACCTGATGTACCGATGGCCCATCTCATTTCTTGAGACACTAACAAGCCAGGAAAGTACAAATACCCCCCAAATTACCCCTTTTTGGAAAGTAGACATTCTAAGATATTTAGTAAGATGCATGGTGAGTTTTTTGAAGTTGTAATTTTTTCCCACAATTCTTTGCAATATAAAGATTTTTTTTATACAAAACTGTCATTATTTCAGGTTACTTTTTTCTCACATGGCATATGCATACTTGCAACTACACCCCAAAACACATTCTGCTACTCCTGAGTATGGCGATACCACATGTGTGAGACTTTTTCACAGCCTGGCCACATACAGAGGCCCAACATGCAGGGAGCAACATCTAGGGATATAAATTACACAGCTAATGTCATGACCCCATTTTGGAAAGTAAACACCCTAGCGTATATTCTGTGAGGCATAATGAGTCTTTTGAACATGTCATTTTTTTTGCAAGTTTTTCGAAAATGTGGAAAGAAAATTAAAACACATTTTTTTTTTACACAAAGTTCTCCATTTATACAATATTTCTAACACATCATGTACATAGCAAAAATTGCACCCCAAAATACATTCTGCTATTCCTCCTGAGTATGGTGATACAAGATGTGTAAGACTTGTACACAATCTGGTCACATGCAGAGGCCCAACAATCAAGTAGCAACTTTAGGCATCCAAGGAGCATAAATTAATTTCCTGACAACCTACCATTTTTGAAGGTACTTCATATTTCTAACACATAGCATGCACATATCAAGAATTACACTCCAGACTTTTGGTTCCGGCGCCATATGTGAGGGAGCAGGAAGCGGCGGCTCCTTTCTCATCTCACTACAAAACCGGCAATAACACCCTCTGTGGCGAGTCCTCACCCCCTCACCACTCTCGGGTATAGTGGCTGACACCCGATGGACAAGTCCCCAGCCCCTTGTGCAGTTCCTGCTGATACACTCCTGGCCACATCAAATGAGCAGTACACGGCGATGGCACAGGCTGTAGCTGCCCTGTTGTCACCCAACATTACAGCAGCAGTGGATAAAGCTATGGCGGCTGGTATCGCTCAGATCAGAAAGGATTTGGGCGAGCATGCAATGCGTTTAACTGAATTGGAAAGCAGAGTGGCGGAAATTGAACAAGAAACCCAGGCCTCTTTCCACACGGATAAGCAGTTTAGACAGACACAGCAATACCTGCTAGAGAAGGTGGATGACCTTGAAAACAGATCCAGGAGGAACAATTTGCAGATAATAGGCCTCCCTGAGTCCTTTAGAGCAGATTCTCTCCTGGTTATCTGTATGACTCGCATACCCCAGGCCCTGGGTATTGCAACTCCCTGTGTTGCAGAGTGTGCCCATCATATGGGGCAACCATCTAATGAACGTCGGACCCCCCCCCCCCCCCCGCCCAGTTATTGTGAGGTATCTAAACTACACGGACAGGGTAAATATACTCAAGTCTTATCGCAATTCTAAGTCCCTCCAACTCGATGGGCACAAAATCCCCAATCCTGTTTGCCGACTACTCGCAAGAGGTCTCCAGGAGACGCAAGGCGCTTCAACCTGTATGTAATGCATTGTACCAACAGGGTATCAAATTCACTTTGGCTTACCCTGCCACGCTACGCTTCACGGATCACACAAATAGTTCACACATCCAGAGGAAGCCATGCAATACGTTCAATCTGCTATGCATATTCCTATGGACACTTCTGCCCCTCCCTTGTCAGCCTCGCACCGCATGCAAGTACCTAGGGACCAAAGGAGTCCCCGACAGGATCCAGCTAAAAATCTTCGCCTCACGGATCTCTCGGGTCAGTACAGACCAGCATGAGCTTTCCACTCCATTATGTCTGAGGTCGTATCTCTCTATCCACATTGTTTAACTCTCCTGAGTCTACTACGTCATTTTTCCTAATTCTGATGGCCTACATTCACTATTAGGTTCTGTTAACCCCGTTCGCTCATCGATTATCTTTTGATGTTGGTTTTTATATGCTATTATGTTATCATTCTGTTTCTTTTTATTCTAGTTTTGGATTGGGCCGGGTAGACGCCCACCGCCACCCACTGTTACGGCGCTGCTGCAAGTTACCCGATATACCGCCACCAGGGGTGATACAGACTCCTCTGTCCCATCCAGATGGTATAGACGACTTCCCCTGTGGGAGGCGACGATTCGAGAGTGGGGGCGACCTCGCCGCGAGGGTTGTATCCTCTCCTTCTTTCGGTAACGCCGTACTAGGAGGTCGCACATATGGAAAAAAAGTGAAGCAAGGGCTTCCTTGGGTATGTTACTACCATGTTTATGTTTGATTGCTTTTGTTTTGGTCTATTGTATTGGTTTTACCACCCCATTCGTCTCCCCCTTTCCCCCCATAATCTACCTCCACCAACATCTATTTTGGGGCTCACATACTGTTAGATACACCATCTTAGATTCCACCGTACGCTCTCTACTCACTGATGCCATGTCCCTCAAAACCCTATCATGGAACGTGAAGGGGCTACGTTCCCCGAATAAGCGAATGGCGATCATACGTCACCTGAAGAGGCTTCAGGTCGACATAGCCCTGCTCCAAGAAACACATCTCTCAGATCAGGATTTCAGCAGAATGCGTAAGCTGTGGGTGGGTCAGGTATTGGGCTCCCCTGTGGTGCATGGTAAGGCAGGCGTGCTCATACTACTGCACAAAAATCTGGCGTGCTCGGTCGCCTCCACCCATATAGACGAGGCAGGCAGATTCATCGCCGTAAAGTTGATCGTGGGTGATAGGGAATGAGTGGTTTCAACGACATATGCCCCGAACTCTCCCACTAAGAGATTCTTTCAATCACTGGCAGCCCACCTTGCCCCACATCAACATCTCCCCCTGCTATTGGCAGGGGATTTTAATACGGTCATGGATCCGGGGGAAGACCGATCACGCACTCACCCAAGCCCTCCTTCTTATCCTTCCAACACTCCATCTTTGCTGTCCCAATTCGCAGACCATTTACTCTTAACGGACGCCTGGCGTCTATAACACCCAGAGGGTAGGGAGTTCACATTCTTCACATACGACTCTATCTCCTGAATTGACTTCACTTTTCTCAATGCTTCTCTAATGCCATTCCTTCTAGACACTGACATTCAAAATCTAGCCATATCGGACCATGCGCCCATTTCACTATCATTGTCGAGTTTCTCATCTAAACCCCCACCGAGTGGCTGGAGGTTACCGGCCTTTCTGGCTCATGATGACAAAGTGGCCTCCATTATTCATTACACCTGGCAGGAATACTCTGACACCAATGCGGAACACGCTTCCGACCCAACCCTCTTCTGGGAGACCAGAAAGGCGGTGCTCCGTGGTCGGATTCTGTCCTATGCCACTGGCCGCAAAAAGGCCATCCGCAAATCTTATGCGGAAGCTAGTACTAGACTAAGAGCCGCTCAACTAGCTCTCTCTCAATCCAACAACCAAGCCAACAGACAGCAATGGCATGAAGCCAAGTCAGCCTTTGACTCTTGGGCGGCGGCGCAGGAGAGACTCCATTCCTCACTCCAGGACCTGAAATACCATAAATATGGAAACAAACCTGGCAAGCTTCTAGCTAAGCTCTGCAGGGGACCCTACACCCCTACACACATTTCAACCCTTAAAGACCACTATGGCTTAAAGTCCTCCTCACCCACAGATATTGCAACAATCCTAGCTAAATTCTACCAGGATCTCTATAGTGCAGAACCAACGGATGTCACAGTCGCCACCTCCTGGCTGGATCAGGTTTCACTACCAATCCCTACTCCTGTCCCCCAATGCACCCATTGAATTAGATGAAATCACCCGCACCATTTCACAATTACCTTCAGGGAAAGCCCCCGGCCCTGATGGCTATACCTCTGATTTCTACAAACTTTCCACCACCACCATTGCTCCCTCCCTTCAGAAGCTATACCAACACATACTCTCTGGCCACCCATACTTCCCTACTGGACTCCAGGCTCATATTAAACTGATACCAAAGAATGGTAAATATCCCACTGACCCTGGGTCATATCGCCCCATTTCATTGTTAAATATCGACGGAAAGATTCTTTCAAAAATAATTGCAAATCGCCTAGCCCCCATCATGCCTACTGTTATCGACCCAGCGCAGCCGGGCTTCACGTCCGGTAGGTCAGCTACGGCTAATATTAGAAAAGTACTCGTGGCTCCCAACGCAGCTCACGCGGACTCGCACTCTGACATGGCCATACTATCCCTGGACGCCGAAAAGGCCTTTGATAGGGTGGACATAGGTTGGTTGCATATGGTCCTTGCTCGCTTTGGTTTTTCCTGTCCCTTTGTTCACCTTATCAAGGCCATGTATTCAAATCCGTCTGCACACGTGGTGGCCAGTGGCCAGGTCTCACCTCCCATTTTGCTCGGTAGGGGCACCAGACAGGGGTGCCCTCTGTCCCCCCTTCTTTTCAACCTGGCCTTAGAGCCACTGGCCAGGTTGATACTTGCACAACCACACATCCATGGCATACCGATAGGCACACAAGACCTACGCATCGCACTATTCGCTGATGACATACTCATATTCTCCTCTAAACCATCCCACGACATTGAAGTGATTCACCAAATCTTTGAGACTTTCCGCAGCTGCTCCGGCCTCAAAATAAATTTTTCTAAAAGTGAACTTCTACCGCTGCGTTATTCACCCCCCGATTCCTGGATGGTTACCCCTCTCTTCCCCATTGCCAAAGACTTCATCACTTACTTAGGTATTAAAATTGGCCGCTCCCCATCATCAATTTACCAGCTCAATTTTCCTCTGGTTATTTCTAAAATTGTGGCGGAATTAGACACTTGGAAAAATTTCCTCCTCTCCCTCTTCGGTAGGTATCACCTCTAAAAGATGGTTAGCTTCCCCAAACTCCTTTACCCTCTACAAACTATCCCGCTCCTCCTCAAACATAAGGATGTCCAAAGACTACATAAAGCAGTCACCTTCTGTATATGGAACGGTAGGAAGCCACGTATTGCTCTTCACAAATTGTTCCTGCCTAGGAGGGAGGGAGGAGTGGCACTCCCTCACACTAGACTATACAATCTTGCCTGTCTCCTTAGAGTGGGGCTTGACTGGGTTGGCAAAACCTCTAGATATTGCAACTTACTACTTGAATCGCAAATAGCTGCTCCCTATACCTTACTCGCCCTTCTGCACCGTGGACACAGAGATCTCCCCAATCACCTCAAAAACGACATTCTCATTAGAGATACCATAATCACTTGGAGGGAAGTGATGAAACAGCTCCAAGCTTCTAATCTCATCTCAGCTCATTTACCTATTGAGGGTCACCCTCTGTTTCCACAGGCGCCGTACCACCTTCCTTTTCGTCTATGGCCTGCCAAAGGTATCACCCATTTTGCACACCTCTTTGATACGGACTCAGGTAAACCACTGGGAGCTCACACCGTCACATCTCGCTTCAATCTACCCTCAAGCCACACTCTGGTAATTCTACAGTCTTCGAGGTTCATAGCTAAACTCTGCCCCTCAAGGTCGCACTGGTTCAAAAGAACTCTGATAGATCAGCTCCTGGATCTTGATCTACAAAAGATTTCAGACATCTACCAGCGCCTTCTTTCCCACCCCTTGATATCAAAACCACTGCCCTGTTCTTCCTCATGGGACAAAGCCTTCCCTGACATGGATGCATGCCACCATGCCCTTTCCGGATATCTTACCACCTGCAAATACAACACCAATGGATTTTGGAGGGAACAACAGTTCAAAATCCTCCACTGCGGTTATGCCCCATACCCACGCTGCAACTCTGCAGGGGTTTCTACACGTTGCCCTAAATGCAACACGCCCAAACCTTCTCTTGAACACAGATTTTGGAGCTGCCCTCCGATACGGACCTTCTGGGCCAAGGTGGAACTTTATGTGGCCTCAACCACAGGGCTCGCCCCCCCGCAACGACCCCTTCCTTTTGATCTTTGGTCATTTAAATGAAACGACCCACAAGATCTCTCAGCTACAGGCACGCAATCAAATTTGCCTCTGTGCTGACCTACTGCTCTATTCAGTGTAATTTCTTTCAAGTGACCTAGGACTAAAATCGACACTCCAGCTAGCGGCAGGTGGGAAGTGCTCATCGTAGGACCCTTCTTTCTCTTCTCTCTCAATCACTAGGGATGCCCCTTCACCCCTACCCAATGTGAACTCATACCGGTGGAATCTCTGACTTAAGTTGGATGACAGCACCATCTGCCGATGCTGGAAATTATGCCTTCTTATCACTTGTACAGTACTGTTGTCTGCTCCGACTTCCATGACACAGCTAAAGAAACTCTTGAGGCCAAAATTTTCACTTCACTTTCCCTCCCTCCCCCCCTTTCCCCTCTTACTTCCCCCCGTTTGACATCCTGTTATGCGAGGATCTGTTGTTCTATTCGCATATGTTTCCTTGACATATTTTTGTCTTCAGTCAACAATGGATCCCATGGGCTGATTCCTTCAATTGTCAAGATCAAATGTGTTCTAGTTACTTATTCATATTGTTGGATTCATTTGTCTGTATCTTTTGAAAATGTAATAAAATTTATTTAAAAAAAAGAATTACACTCCAAAATAAATTATATTGAGGAAAGAGTAAAAAAAAAAAATATTACCTGTTGTTTTCGTAGTGCAGTTGTCCACAGAGGAGAGCATTGATCCAGGCAGCAGGCAAGGATGTGCTTAGTGACAACAAAAGTAATTATCCAGGCAGCCGGAAGGAATATTGTCTATAGTCAGAACAAGGATATTATCAGCACAGCCAAAGCATTTGTCCAAAGGGATTGTCCAGGCAGAGAGGTCAGCACATCCATAATATTAGGTCCTGGTACACCTGCAGACACTCATTATTGTACCACTCTCCAGCCCTTTATAAATTTACTGCCTTTTGCTACAGCTAATAATTTCCATAGTACAGGTAGCAGGCAGAGCTGTGGTCAGTTCATGGGGCAGGCAGAGGCATAATGGCAGTAAGTCAGCAGCAGGCTGAGGGCCTCATCAGGTAAGAACTGGGCACAAGGGTAGAGGCTTCTCCCTCCCAAATCTTTTTTGAAGTCTCCAGACTCCAGACCCTAATCCGGAAATTACAAAAACTAGAGAAAACCAAAAAATTAGTTTTCTCCATCTGGAAAAACAATTCTGGAGCCCCTCACATATGTGAGACCCCTGTGTACTACAGTAGCAGGGCAACAGATCAGTCCAAGCGGTAGACAGAAGCATAGTCGATAAACAGGCCAGGTCAGTTCAAATGGAAGACAAAAACATGGTGGATCACCAATTCAGATGGTAGGCAGAAGCATAGTTAATAAAACAGGCCAGGGTCAGTTTACGTGGAAGCAGTTCAAGCAGTAGGCAGAAACATAGCCAATAAAACAGGCCTGGGTCAGTTCATATGGAAGCAGTGCAAGTGATAGGCAGAGGATGAGTCGTAAAACAGGCCAGGGTCAGTTCACGTGGAAGGCAGTGGCATAGTTATTTAGGAAGCATTGAAAATGGTCAACACAGAGGATGAAAATAGGGAAATAGTTAAAAATATGGGCTAATATTTTAAGGATGTGTGATAAAGTCGCAAGCATTCTCCAATGCATAGGCTGAGTTGGTATAGACACTATAGACAATGGTAGCTGGTTTCTCTTCAAAATCCTCTTTTGCTGAATATGCAACATCTTCTTTGGCATCTTCAGCCTGCTTCAGATGGTGGAATGCCGTAATGCTGCCTGGGAAGTTGCGGTCATGAAGTCGGCTAACAGCTTTAGAGCAAAGGTTTTCGGGGGGGGGGGGGGTCTTTGCTGATAGATGAGGGAGGTGACAATTTCTTCAATTAATTTTAGGAAGGGGGTGGGCTTTCCATAGATTTGGTGTAGATGATATATGCATTGTAAATGGCCAAATGAATAAGATAAATCACAACTTTCTCATACCAGAAACAAGACCTTCTTGTTGCCAAAAAATGCTTTTTCCCCCTTCGCATTTTTTGTTCACTAAAGATTGTGGGAAGCCTTTCCTGTTTTTTCTAGAGGTTAGCAGGCCAGGGTTTTTGCACAGTGTGGGTTGCTTTATTCTTAGCCAGACTGTAAAGTGTACAAAGGACTTGTCCACACATATATTTTTATTAGGGACATAGAGTTCAGCAAATCTTTTGGAAAAACTTTTCATAGTTGAAATTATTTCGGGGAAGGCACTGGGTGTTGTCGCTGAAGTGAGGGAAGCGCATAATCATCGCATATCGGGACCTGGACATTACGGCAGAGTAAATGGGCATGTGGTGAATGAGGTTGGTGGACCAGTAGGCATGTCCTTCATTTTTTTTGGATGCCCCAATAAACAATTTGAATTCCTCCAAATTTGGATCTCTCCACTCATACGGACGGGCATAGGATGAGTGGGGGTTGTTAGCAATATACTGCTTGGCATATAGATTTGTCTGGTTCACAATAAATTGAAGCAAAGTGGGCAAAAAAATAAAAAAAATAAATACATTTCAGAAAAAATGTCCTTATTGGCATGCACACCTGGCGGTGTAGTGGAAGGAGGAATGCTTGCTGATCCCGAGTTTGAAGGCAGCCATGTTGGGTTGGCAAGAGCATCTGGGAGGTATGTAGTGGCCCTGACTTTTGGGGGATGTGACACTCCAGTGCTGGTACTTGGGGGGGGGGGTTGAAATTTATGTGCTGGTACTTGGGGGTGATACTACAGCGCTGGTACTGGGCCTGGGAATTTCATCCTAGGGGCTATCACTGGCATCAGCGCTCGTATTGGGCCTGAGAATTTCATCCTGGGGTCTATTACTGGCGGCTTCCTGATTTCTGGAGCACTGTACACTTTTAGCAGGTACCTATTCTTCATCCAATTTGGTCGCCGATCCACTGCTTTCAATCGGTTCAAACTCGAACTGGATTCAGAATTCAAATTGTAAGCTGATGAGAACTTCCCGCTGCTCTCATCAGTCATGCAGAGGATCTGGAGCACCTCCTCACTGCTGTAAACTTTTTTTGACATGGCTGGTACTGGACAGCTGATGATGACTGTGTGACAGTACTCTGGTGAGGGGCTGTGCGATGGGTGCTCTGGTGATGGGTTGTATGATGGGTACTTTGGTGATTGGCTGTGCGTTGGGTGCTCTAGTCATAGGAGGCTTTATGACTGGTACTGACAATCAGATACAATGCTGACAGTGTCTGATGGGTGACAGGTGCACTTTATGGGCATTGATGGGTGATAGGTGACTGCTGATGGTCACTGATGGGTGACAGGTGACTGCTATTGATCACTGATGGGTGACAGGTGCACAACTGATGGTCACTGATGTGTGACAGATACACTGATGACTGTCTCTGATGGTGACAGGTGCAATTTAATGGGCACTGATGGGTGACAGGTGCACTTTATGGGCACTGATGTGGTGACTGTTGGGTGTCAGGGGCACTGGGGGGGGGGGGCAAAAGTAACACTGCTGAGCACTGATGAGGACTGTTACACTGCTGATGTTCTATGTGACAGGTTCTCTTGGTGTGGTGCTTGGTGCAGTACACTGACAAGACACAGATTGGTAGCTCACTGATCCCTGGCTCTTCTCTCCTCACACTGGAAATGGTGTGTAAGGAGAGAAGAGACGCTAACAGCCAGTTACCGCTCTGTGTTTATATTTGTGATCGTCCTGTGGTAAACATCAGCGGTCATTGGCTGTTTACTACTGTCGGTGATGAGCTGTGTCCTGCACCATTGAATGGGCTGCCATCATATGAAGTTGGCCCAGAACAAGAGATGCTCCGCACCCCCGCCCTCATTTTACAATATGGCGTTTGGCAAGTGATTAAGGGAACACTACTATTGGGAGATGTGTGCCAGGGGGACCCTTGGAGTGGTCTTGTTTTCAATTCAAGTATATATCTCCCCACAACACACAGACTCTGGAACTGGAGGTTCCGTATACATGTTTGGGGCCTCTATGCCTCAAACCAGCAATGACTGTAGATGTTAATGTAATCCGGTCAAATCGCTGGGGTCTCCTGCTATTATTGTGAGTAGGTCTCTCCCATAGTGTGACTTCTAAGTGTCTTTCTCCATTGTTAATTGGGTCACCTATTGTTTCTGTCTGTCTGATCATCTCTTGGAGTTAAAATAATCTTGTGACCACTTTAACTTGTTATAGAACTATTGTGAGATGTTATGTTTTTATACTTATGGTTTCACTAATTACTCAAAAAAAATTTTGTTTGCATGTCCAACCTGCAATAGATATCATGTGCAAGGGTATGGAAATGTATGGACACCCTGATGGGCAGTCAGTGGCCAAGATAATTATAAAGAAAGTAGTTCCCAGGTTTGCGATCCCTTCCATCATTTACAGTGATAATGGTTCTCATTTTGTGAATCAGACAATACAGCAGATCGGCAAATGGTTCAGTATTGACTTAAAGAACCATTGTGTTTTTTACCACAGTCTGCAGGTACCGTGGGAAGACATAATGGTATTTTAAAGGGCAAGTTGAGAAAACTAATTGAAGAGACTGGTAAAAACTGGATACAGTATCTGCCAATAGCCTTGCTAAGCATGAGAGTACCTCCCACAGCAATGGGGTTGACACCTTATGAGATACTGTATGGGAGACCGTACTACATCCCACAACTTAGGCCATTTGTTAAAGAAGATGAGGAATTGGATAGTGATCTAGCAAACTATATGAGAAAACTGTTAACATCTAAGGAAGTGTTGTCTCCGAACTCTCTTACAGGTTAAGAAACTCCGGCAGAGCAGGGCACCCTTGTTCAACCAGGGGATTGGGTGTGGATCAAAATAATCAAGAGAAAACAGTGGTCAGATCCAAGGTGGGAAGGGCCTTATCAGGTACTATTGTCTACACCCACAGCTGTAAAAATAGCAGAAAGAGTACCTTGAATTCACCTCTCACATTGCAATAAGGTGAAGTATCTAGGGCCAGAAGAGGGAACGCCCACAGAGCCTTGATTGTAAGTCCAGCTACAAAGGGGGGTGACTCCAATAGGGACCACTCATCTCAACCCCGGTGAAGAAAATGGAACAAGATAGGCTCATAGGGGCGATAAAACAGCTTATGGAAAGACAGCTACTAGAACCTGGGTATTTTACTAAGACATGGACAGGTAGAATCTTATTAGGTGGAATGGTAGTCGGAGGGATCATAGCACTGATATTGATACTCTTGGACATCAACTCTCCTCAGTGGGTCAACAGGGTAAAGTCAGGAATAACAAAAAGATATATAAGAAGAGGGGACAAAGATGGAGTATATACTATGACGGTCAATGAGGGGGTTGCCACAATGATGCAATTTGATATCTGTAGCATTAACTACTGCCCCAGTAATTGGAATTTAAGGTATAATAGTAAAAATATGATAGATATCTGTGCAGAGACCCCACCTGTTCATCCTGGAGTAATGTATGGTGGACAACAGATAAGTTAGGATAATACAACAGAGGTGCTGTAGTCCCTGAGAATAAAAAGGATTTGGTATCCAGACTGTCAATAAGCCAATTTACTTAGGCGGGCTCTAACTATAACCTTTTCACTATAACCTTAAAAAATCCTAAAAGCATTGACTCTGGAGATTATGGTTTAGGAATAGCTGTCCCATGGAACTACGGATCAGACCTTTTGATGAGAATAAGAATCCAAGTCACACCTAATACTCCTCCAACACCACTTCCAGTAAACCCCGACTTAAATCTTCCTGATACTAAATCTGAATACCTAATAAAACAGATTTTACCTACAAAGAACAACTTAGTATTGAAACAGGATATGGAGATAAGAATAAATGGTTAGAATGGGTCAGGTGGACTACTAAAAGTAAGGAGCAGGGATATTGCATTTCGTGAGCCAACTCACGGCCCCACTTAGCGACAGTCTCCTTCCTGACTGATTTGACGTGCATAATAAGGATGTTTAACCGGTTGCCGACTGCCGCACGACTATATACTGCGGCGGTCAGCCCCGGCCAGGCAGAGTGACGTATCGGTACGTCACTCGCCTGTCACTGACTTGCGAGCCTATCGCGGGCGGGCGCGCGCCCGCCCGCCGCGGCTCGTTCACAGACAAGTCAGTGCGTGTGACCGGCGGACTCGATGTCCGCCAGTCACACTGCGATCGCTCCTGTGAAGGGAGAAAGACAGAGCGGCTTGTGTAAACAAGCTGCCTGTCAGTTCTCCCTGTGTAAAAGTGAAGATCTGTCCGTTCTACTATGTAGAACGGTTGATCTTTGCTTTTACACCAATAGGAATGTCCCTACACAGTTAGAATCACGCCCCTAGGACACACTTAACCCCTCCCTGTCCAATAAAGTTAACCCCTTCCCTGCCAGTGTCATTTTTGCAGTAACAGTGCATATGTATAGCACTGATTACTGCAGTAATGTCACTGGTACCCCCAAAAGTGTCAAAAATGTCAGTCAAGGGTCCGATCTGTCCGCCGCAATGTCGCAGTACCGAAAAAAAATCGCAGATCGCCGCCATTACGTGTTAAAAAAAAAAACACCAAAAATGACAAAAATCTTTCCCTTTGTTAGTAAACGCGATAACTTTTGCGCAAACCAATCAAAATACGCTTTTTGCGATTTTTTTTACCAAACATAGGTAGCATAAAACAAATTGGCCGAAAAATGTTAAAAAATTTTGATTTTTACTTTTTTTTTTGGGGAATTTCATATAAAAAAATGTGAAAAATATTGTTATTTTTGCAAAATTTACGCTCTTTTTTTGTTTATAGCGCGTGATCAAAAAATCGCACAGGTGATCAAATACCACCAAAAGAAAGCTCTGTGTGTGGGAAAAAAAGGACGTCAAATTCGTTTAGGTACAGCGTCGCACGACCGCGCAATTGTCCGTTAAAGTCACGCAGTAAAAAATCGCAAAAAAACCCCTGGTCCTTTAGCAGCCAAATCCTCCGGGGCTTAAGTGGTTAAAGAGAATGTAACAGACGTCCAGTGCAAAAATGAGAGGAAGTTATACCTGGCAACTAATATTGGAGTGCGCCCCCATCAACTAGAGCAGTTCCCGGAAATTTTACTTGTTTCGTCAGTACTGATGAGACGAGACAACAAGTGGGGGAGCTACCCTCGTCTTACTGCCCCCAGAACGTGCCTATCACAAATTCACCTTACCAACAGACATACAGACATGGTTTGAGAATCAGGAGAGGCAATTAGCTGATGTATGGTGGTTATGCGGGGATATGAAGCTTAGGCCTAAACTTTCTCCCAGGTGGAAAGGGAGCTGTGCTTTAACACATTTGCTTCTTCCCTTTTATATGATACCTGTAGATGATGAAGTAAAAATACCTCGGTTGGAGAAGCACCACTTTCGCATGAAAAGAGAAACACCTCAAGGATCGTTTGACAATCGAGTCTATGTTGATTCTATCGGAGTGCCACGAGGAGTCCCTGATGAGTTCAAAGCACAGAACCAAGTATTTGCCGGACTCACCTCCATCTTCCTATTGGTACAGCCCAACACGAATGTTGACTGGATAAATTAAATCTACTATAACCAGCAAAGGTTTGTGAACTATACCCGAGATGCTCTTAAAGGACTAGCCAGCCAACTGGATGCAACTTCGTTGGAAGCCTGGCATAATTGTATTGCTCTCGATATGCTGTTAGCGGAAAAAGGAGGTGTGTGTAAGATTGTTTGGAGCCTTTTGTTGCACCTTCATTCCTGACAATACAGCTCCTGATGGTAGCATAATAAAGACTCTGCAAGGATGTTATCTGAGGAACTAGCAGAGAATTCTGGAGTGGAAAACCCCTTAACTGGACTCTTTGAGACTTGGTTCGGTAGGTGGGGTGAACTGGTGAAAAATATGTTGATTTCAATAATAATGGCTGCCACAGTGCTAACTGTGTGGTTGCTGTTGCATTCCCTGTGTTCGAGGACTCCTCCAACATTTCATTGACACCTCTTTGACAAAGACTATGTACTTTCAAGGGGACTCAAACAAACTTTACTCTGGATTTGGTCTAGAGCCAGATGATGACGAATTCAAGGACTCTGCCTCTAACTCTCGTGTATGAACTATATGATGAATCTTGGCAAAATCCGGAAGCCAGGATGCTGATGAGCCGGTCATAAATGAGTATAAATAGGGGGGAATTTTAAAGAAATTATGAATATTTCATAATTATTTATATGTTTTATAATCATTTATGCCTATAAGAATATATACATATGCCTACATAAGTATTTTTTTATATTAGAACTGCAAGTCATCCCATGATGTTCCACCATATCCTGCTAATAATTTAACCACATATTGTTCTGGGCCACCGTCATATGACGGCGGCCCATTCAGGCAGGGCAGGCGCGGAAATCGCGGTAACATCGCACAGCGTTTGGGGTGCTATTGCAAATCACGGGCAACGCACAGGCGTCCCACGATTTGCAATGATTTCCGGATCACGGGCAGAATCGCGGTGATTCTGCCCGCGATCGCTATGCTCACATGTGAACATAGCCTAAAGTTCACCGGTCACCAGAGACTGCCATCAGTACCACCGTGCACCATCGCCCGTCACATGTCACCCATCAGTGACCATCGCCCGTCACCTGTCACCCCATCAATCAACGTCACTTGTCACCCCCATCAGTGATCGTCATTTGTCACCCCATCAATCATAGTCACTTGTAACCCCATCAGTGGTCGTCATCTGTCACCCCATCAATCATCGTCACTTGTCACCCCATCAGTCATCGTCCTCTGTCACCCCATCAGTCATCGTCCTCTGTCACCCCATCAGTCATCATCACCTGTCACCCCATCAGTCCTCGTCACCTGTCAACCCATCAGTCCTCGTCACCTGTCAACCCATCAGTCATCGTCACCTGTCACCCCATCAGTCATCATCATCTGTCAACCCATCAGTCATCATCCTCTGTCACCCCATCAGTGATCGTCATCTGTCATCACATCAGTGACCGTCACCTGTCACCCCATCAGTCATCGTCACCTGTCACCCCATCAGTGACCGTCACCTGCCACCTATCAGTCACCTGCCACCTATCAGTCACCTGCCATCCATCAGTGATCATCCGCAGTCAACCATCACCCGTCGCACAGCCCATCACAGCCAGCATGTCAAAAAGGATGAACAGCAGCGAGGAGGCCCTTCAGGTCCTCTCCATGACTGATGAGAGCACCGGGGAGCTCTCATCAGTATCCCAATCCAATTCCGAATCCGATTCGGAATTTGAAATCACTAATAGTAGTGGATCAGAGATGGACTTGGACTATTCCTGTACACTTTGCTTTATAGAATGTATTTTGGGGTGCAATTTTTGCTATATACATGCAACCACTTACCGACTGCCTAACGACTACATACGTCGGCCATTTAAAGCTAAATACTGGGGTTATGGCAGCAGATAGCCCCCATAACCCTGGTATTTTTTTAAACAGTGGGCGGTCGGCTTTCAGATAAGGGTGGTCCCAGTGGTGGATTTGCCGCGGAATTACCCTTACGGCGCAGGGGAAGAGGTGCCCCCCCCCCTCCCGCTGCGTCCCAGATGTTTTCCCAGCTTACCGGACCCGCCGGCAGCGGGGAAAACTATCCGGTCCCGGATCCTCAGAGACAGGAAGTTGATTGAGGGCAAGATGGCCCTCACTCGACTCTATGGTCTTGGAGGACCGGAGCTACGTCAAAAGTCGTTGCCTAGCAACCGGTTTAAAGGGCCGCTTTTTTTTTTTTTTTCTTTTTCAACAATTTTTTTTTCTTTTTTAGTGTAGTTGTGAGGTGTGAGGTCTTTTTGACCCCAGATCTCACAATAAAGAGGACCTGTCATGCCTATTTCTATTACAAGGGATGTTTACATTCCTTGTAATAGGAATAAAAATAATAAAAACATTTTTTTTTTTTAAAAACTGTGTAAAAATAAAAAATGAATAAATAAAATAAATAGGAAAAAAAAACATTAAAGCGCACTGTCCCCGTTAGCTCGTGCGCAGAAGCGAACGCATACGCAAGTCCCGCCCACATATGTAAACGTTGTTCAAACCACACATGTGAGGTATCCCTGCAATCATTAGAGCAAGCGCAATAATTTGAGTGCTAGACCTCCTCTGTAACTCTAAGCTGGTAACCTGTAGAAATTTTTAAAATGTTGCCTATGGGGATTTTTAAGTACCAATGTTTGGCGCCATTCCGTAAGTGTGCGCAATTTTGAAGCATGACATGTTGGGTATCTAATTACTCGGCGTAACATTATCTTTCACATTATGGAAAAAAATTGGGCTAAATTTACTGTTTTCTTATTTTTTAATTAAAAAAAGTGAATTTTTTTTCAAAAAAATTGCATTTGGAAGACTGCTGCGCAAATATGGTGTGATAAAAAATATTGCAACGATCTCCATTTTATTCTCTAGGGTCTCTGCTAAAAAAAAAATATATAATGTTGGGGGGTTCTAAGTAGTTTTCTAGCAAAAAAAAATGATTTTAGCTTGTAAACACCAAGTGTCAAAAATAGGCCAAGTCTTAAAGTGGATAAATGGACAACTTTGTGTAAAGTGCTACTTGGATGTTAGGCCTCTGTATGTGGCTAAGCTGTGTAAAAGTGTTACACATGTGGTATCGCCATACTTAGGAGGAATAGCAGAATGTATTTTGGGGTGCAATTCTTGCTATGTACATGCTATGTGTTAGAAATATTGCATAAATGGACAGCTTTGTGTAAAATATGGGGGTTTCCATTGTCCTGGTGCTCCAGGGCCTTCAAAAGTGCGATAGGTTGTCAGGAAATTATATGTGAAATTTATGCTCCTAGAATGCCGGACGGTGCTACTTGGATGTTAGGCCTCTGTATGTGGCTAGGCTGTGAAAAAGTCTCACCCTTGTGGTATCGCTATACTCAGGAGGAGTAGTAGAATGTGTTTTGGGGTGTAGTTGCAAGTATACATATGCTGTGTGAGAGAAATAACCTGTTAATACGTCAATTTGTAAAAAAAAAAAAAAAAAATCTTCATTTTGCAAAGAATTGTGGGAAAAAATTACAACTTAAAAAAACTCACCATGCCCCTTATTAAATACCTTGGAATGTCTACTTTCCAAAAAGGGGTCATTTGGGGGGTATATAGAAAAAGAGAGAAAGAAGGCGCAAACACCTAGTGCATTACCCGTGGTCACTGTTTGCAAAATTTTAATAAATAAAAACTGAATCAGAACTCACCTTATTACGGAAGGGTCTAAACTTTGCTCCTCCTGCATCCCCGAATCTTTTTGAACTTTTTGTGGATTTAAACAAATTCACACGAAATTTGACACTAAAAAGATTTTTTGCCAAAAAGGAGAGCAAAAATGCATCTAACAGTGTTGAGATTCTGGAGCCAGAAGTCTCGGGGAGCCAATCACCGGAAGAAGAAGCCTTATGCGCATTAGAGGAACTTTGGGCGGAAGGAAGGTGTGATGAAAATAAAGAAGGTGCGATTGAATTTGAAAGATTATGCCAAGTCCATATAGGATAGATTAAACACACCTCATTCAAACCCAGGTCAGTTTTTCACCCCCACTGGGCTAAGGGCAATTATATATCCACATTTTATGAGATGGTCTATTCGGATTTCAACAAACTATGCCAAAAAGGCAGGGGAGAGTACTCCGTGGCCATGCCTCAAGGAGAATGTGAGGCCCTGAAAAATTTGAAGAACAGTCCTGATTTAATATTCAGGCAGACCGATAAGGGTGGTGGATTGGTAGTACAAGAAAAGGAGCAATACATGGCAGAGGCATATAGGCTGTTGAGTGATTCGGATAAACTACCAGGAGATCCAACAGCCGCATACACGGCAGTCTACAAAGGGATGTTAGACCAAGCAGTGGAGGCAAAAATTCTCACCAAACAAGAAAAAAGCTTTCTATTAAGACCCTTCCCAGTTATACCACACTTTTACCATATCCCCAAAATACATAAGGACGTTTCGAACCCTCCGGGCAGGCCCATAATAGCGGGCATAGACAGCCTCACATGCAATCTGGGGAATTACATTGACTTTTTCCTACAGGATATGGTGATGCAGTTGCCCTCCTATATTCGTGACTCAGGCCATATGCTTGAAGTCCTGACCAACTATGAGTGGCAAGAGGGATATAGATGGGTTTCTTTGGATGTATGATCTTTATACACCTCCATTCAGCACGAGCATGGGTTACAGGCGGTACAACAATTCTTGTTCCAAAATCAGACACTACATCATACCCAAATAGAATTCCTATTAGGGTGTATTGACTTCACCCTGACACACAACTATTTCACGTTTGCAGGAGAATTCTACAGGCAGCTTAGGGGCACGGCGATGAGAGCCAGGTTCGCCCCCAGTTACGCAAATCTGTTTATGGGATTGTGGGAACATCAATACATTTTGAGGAACAACCCATACGGGGCGAACCTGGTTCTCTTTGCCCGCTATATCGATGACATAATTGTCATCTGGGATGGATCTGATGTAGAGTTAGAGGGGTTCTTCCAATATTGTCAGAACAATCCATATGGGATTCAGTTCACACATGTGGTGGATAAGGAAAAATTTATCTTTTTTGGATCTAGAACTCAAGGCGGAACCAGGTGGACGTATCACATCAAAAACCCACTTCAAGCCCACAGCAGGAAACTTGTATCTGCATGCCCGGAGTCACCATCACCCTAGGTGGATACGTAACGTCCCTTTGGGACAATTTTGTAGGCTGAGACGCACATGTACCAAGCTTGAGGACTTTGAAGAACAGAGTTCCATCCTGATTAAAAAATTCCAACAGAAGGGATACGATAACCAATGTATACATACGGCCTATACAAAATATAGGCAGGAATATACAGATGAGAGGGAACCTAGGAGCGGCAGACATAGTCATGAAAAGAAAGCAAGTACCTACATCAAGTGACATTCTGCACCAAATACAATCAAAAAGCATTCGCTATCAAAAACATCTTAGAAAAACATTGGGGCATCCTAGAAAAAGACCCTCTACTTTCAGGAGCAATCCCAAATAAACCTAAGGTTATTTATCGTAGACCGAGGGATTTAAAGAGCGTCATAGCACCAAGTCCAGTCAAACCCAATAAGACAGAGTTAGCACCCATGTGGAAGACCATATTCGATCAGAAGGGATCCTACAGATGTGGAGTGCCCAACTGCGGACTATGCCAATATATGTGGCACAGGAAAAAAGAGGTCATGGGGATAGATGGGAGAGTACATGCCACAAGACAGTTTATTAACTGTTCCACAGAGTTTGTGGTTTATGGCCTCGTCTGTCCCTGCGGATTTCTCTACGTAGGACGCACTTCACGTACTTTCAGAACAAGGTTTGGTGAACATAAAAGAAACATCCACAAAGGTTTCGACAAACATTCTCTCTCTTGTCACTTTCGGGATGTACATGACAAGAAATCCACGGGTCTGAGAGCCTTTGGAATAGAGTCCATTACAGGCTACACAGATGTTGGCCTCAGGTTCCAAAAGTTGTGCAGTAGAGAAACATACTGGATTCATTTACTGGGTTCATTGGCTCCCAGGGGATTGAATGAGGGTCTAGACATTTCAGCTATACGTTGATATAGGTACAGTGCATCCCACTGCCAATGTCATGGGGGACCATAGAGTGATGACAAGATCAGGAGGGGGAGAGAGGGGGGTGTTGGGTGAACGGGGGGCCAGGGGGGAACTGAAGAGGATAAGGTGCAGGATAGAACTACAGTCAGGTTTTTCCACCACATGGGACAGAATTTGGGCATGAGCACTTTGGGTGGACTTGGTCCACAATATTATTCATCAAATGAATAGTATATTTAATATGAAATTTACAACAGTTTCAGCAACAATTGATTTTTAGCAGATCTACTATGTTAATGGTTTTAAATTTAATGGTCTTTTTTAGCTGCATCTACATTGTCTCCGGACCTTGCATGGGTTACATGTATTTACAAACAAATGTTATTAATTTAACCTATATTCTTTTATCATATACACTTGTATACCTGACAGTTTTAAGATGTTTTTTAAAAATGTAATGTTAGTGATCCTGCATGAACTAAGATTGGAACACCACTCAACAGAGAAGGTAGACCAAACTGGACATGGGTCACATATAAGGGGGCAGGGTGTGATCATCCAGGGCATAATGGTACCCAGAAGAAGGGTGTTTATATTAATAGCAATATTAATATCTACATTCACATGCACATATAGTTTTCATTCATATTTTTCATTCATATTTTTCATTCATTTTTCAATTTTTAAAATGTATTTTATTGTTTTTGATTCCTATTTGCACATTTGTCAGCATAACACCAGGATTTTGAATCAACATCCCCTTTGTTTGGGGGGGCGTCAATATAGTGCTTTACATATGGACTAACCTCAAGTGGATTAATTCCAGCTATACTGTTTTATTATTTGGTGTCACACTTGCATAGAGTGGGTATTTTATCTACAAGAAATCAAAGGGACACATTTTTTGAAATATATGAGGTGTATGGGAAAATGTAGGGGTTATTTGGGACCGGGCTCTATATTCATGTAATATGGAGTTCAAGTAGGTACATGGAGTGTACATACCCTTTCCCTGTCCAGCCAGGTGTCTCCGCAATGGAAGGCTATTTTCTCTTTTCCCCTCAGTTACAAGTTTTTCAAGGTGGCACACCTATACATGTTGGACTTAATACAGCCATATGTGCCATTACTTTCGGGGCGCAGTACATTCCTACAGCCGCTAGGTGGCAGTATGGAATGCCGGAAAACGAGCGGAGGTTGTTTACAGGCCCCCATGGCAACCGACAGAGGCGGGCCCCATATTGCATCACAGTCCCGGAAGTGATGTGATACGGGTCCCGGAGCGCAGAGTGGATGGCGTGTGTTCCAGGACCCGGTAACGACACACACTGTAGGAGAAGCGCTGATCAGACAGCAGCAGTGGGTGCATCTTCACTTGAGGGGCCATAATCATGCCAATACCGAGGCCGCTGGAATACAGAACACGGGGGAACATGCCAGCATCAAGGAGATCTCAGCGGGGTATGTTCTAAATACACCTAATCTACTAAAACACATGTAACCCATCTAGCTGCCCAAAAACAAGGGCTCATCACACCTAGAGCACATACATCTGGCTATGACAATAATAATAGTTCCATCACACAACAGTTCCCTGTTTTTTTTTTTCTTGGCACACACATATATATATATATATATATATATACCTCAGGGTGTTGATTTCCTGGTCTGCATCATATGATCCTATGCATGCGCAAAGGGTTAACATTCATCTAAGGCAGAGAGGGTCATGTTCAGAGGCACTGGATGGTCCCGCCCACTCCCTCTGGGCGGAGGAGGGAGGGGGGTTGAACCGATACAATTAAAGCTGTTATATATATTTTGATCTGCTTCTGGTAAGACCAGCTCTGATGAAGGGGGCTTGACCCCCGAAACGCGTTAGCGGTCCTGATTGAAGGACTTGTTCCAGTTCACACATGGTGGATTCTTGTAACATGATTTTATCATCTTTATGTCTGTGAGTATGCATTTGGCATTTTAATAAAATTTTGCAAACAGTGACCATGGTAATGCACTAGGTGTTTGCGCCTCCTTTCTCTCTTTTTCTATGTTCCCCTGCCTGAGGAGAGCAGCACACCAGTCTTCCCCTTCGGAGTGAGCGCTAGGCTGAATTTTGTACTTTGTCATTTGGGGGGTATTTTTACTTTCCTGACTTTTTAGTGTCTCAAGAAATGAGATAGGCCTTCAGTACATCAGGTGTGGTCAAGTGTGATCAATTTTCAATGATTAGCACCATAACTTGTGGACTTTATAACTTTCACAAAGACCAAATAATATATACTTATTTGGGTTATTTTTACCAAAGATAAGTAGCAATATAAGTTTTGGCCAAAATTTGTGAAGAAAAATTACTAATTTGCAAAATTTTATGACAGAAACAAAGAAAAATGTGTTTTTTCATAATATTTTCAGTCTTTTTTTATTTATAGCACAAAAAAATAAAAAACCCAGTAGTGATTAAATACCATCAAAAGAAAGCTCTATTTGTGTGAAGAAAACGACACAAATTTTTTATGGGTACAGTGTTGCATGAGTAATTGTCATTCAAAGTGTGAGAGCGCTGAAAGCTGAAAATCGGTCTGGGCAGGAAGGGGGTGAAAGTGATACTGAAAAGTGCAGCGCTAAAACAATAAGACAATAAAAACATCAATGGATAAATGAAAAGTCTATGAATGGCACGCAGTAGTCTTGTAAAAAAGAGGAGAAAACAGTCCAATAAGAAATCCCAATGAAAGTGCTCAGTGCTGATCAGTAAACAGGACACAAGTGCTTGTTCAGTGCAATCCTTCACCAGAGGTGCTAGCCTCTCACCTGTAGGCTGTGAAAAGACAGCCTTAAAAGTACACTCCCAGCAATGTGAAAATCCTGACCAGGACAGCAATCACAGAGGGCATCTCTCCTTTTTGTAAAGGTGTTCACAACGATCCCCATGTAATAGAAAGGGGGCAGACCATAGTGCAATATGTTTCAAACACCACAATTTATTAATAAAACAAATGGA
Source organism: Pelophylax lessonae (assembly GCF_965119305.1). NCBI lineage: Eukaryota > Metazoa > Chordata > Amphibia > Anura > Ranidae > Pelophylax > Pelophylax lessonae. Next base: position 412,710,010 of record NC_138771.1, on the reverse strand, counting down.
CAGCCTCTTACTTCAAGGTAATGCAAAAACGAGCAGTACAGCAATCCAGCTGATCTCCAGACAGAGCGGAACGCTCTGCTAACAGGGGCTACGAGTGACGTCACGATCTCCTCCCCCTTACGCAAGGCTGTCCATTTGTTTTATTAATAAATTGTGGTGTTTGAAACATATTGCACTATGGTCTGCCCCCTTTCTATTACATGGGGATCGTTGTGAACACCTTTACAAAAAGGAGAGATGCCCTCTGTGATTGCTGTCCTGGTCAGGATTTTCACATTGCTGGGAGTGTACTTTTAAGGCTGTCTTTTCACAGCCTACAGGTGAGAGGCTAGCACCTCTGGTGAAGGATTGCACTGAACAAGCACTTGTGTCCTGTTTACTGATCAGCACTGAGCACTTTCATTGGGATTTCTTATTGGACTGTTTTCTCCTCTTTTTTACAAGACTACTGCGTGCCATTCATAGACTTTTCATTTATCCATTGATGTTTTTATTGTCTTATTGTTTTAGCGCTGCACTTTTCAGTATCAGTTTTACATTGGGTTTTACATATTTTTTACCTTGGTGTCAGCTGCTTTTATTTATTTCCATCCATTTATTTATTCATGCTTGCGCCGATATTCCTGTTTTTTCATTGACAGGGGGTGAAAGTGCACTGTAGGCAATTGGTTAAACAATGTGATTGGAAAAAAAATAATTTAAACAATGGCTTACTATACTCTATGACGTCACTATATCCTGTCCCTATGTTCTGTAGTCTAGGAAATGGGTCATGTGCCTAATGGATAGTGTGACAGTGTGATATATATATATATATATATATATATATATATATATATATATATATATATATATATACACACACAATAACTTACTGTTTGCATTAAGTATGTAATATAAAAGCTCACCCCCCCCCCCCTTCAGGAAGTGATACAATAAAGCCTGTGTTTAGGCCTACCAATCATTGTCCAAAGGGGTGGTTTTTGGACAGGATGTTCTAAAATGTATATAAGATAAGAAACATCATATGCAAGCCAGACGAGGTTGGCTGCATGTGAAAGGAACCTATTCCACATGTCACTGTAGCTAATAGGCTTATGCCTATGTGTAACCTGTCTCCTCGTATACGAGAATAAATATTTTTTCCTTGTATTAGCTTGTGGTCTAAGGTGATTTCCCTCACACTTGCGTATACCTATCCTAGGAGAGCATGCTGGGGAGGAATGGCTTACAGAGCTGGAAAGGCTGGTCAAGACGGAAATAATGCTGGACGATAGTTACCGGCTACTGCAATGGTATGCTACCCAAGTGTGTCTATGGATGAAGAACAGTGATCCCATATAGGGCTATTACTACAGGGGCCCAGGATTTATAATTGAGATGCTTTAGGAGAATCCACATTTCCATAGTGCAGGGGAGTAGAGATGGGAGGACATCCGAGATTTTAGGGGGTTGGAACTTCCCAGTGAGCTCGGACTTAGAAAGGACGTAGACTTTACACGTAAACAAGAATGGGAGCTGGAACAAGCATATAAAAGACTGTTCAACAAAGCTTAACAGTATGCCCCAGCACCCATGGTCCATATGGATTATGAGTCAACCGCTGAAGCGCTGGCACTGAGCTCAAGTACTGCCAGCCCATGCCCTGGATTTTCAGCAATTCCAGAAACTGGGAATTTTTTTGACTTTTCTGCTGAGGTGGAACAACCCGGTGAGCCTCCATCAGAAGAACTGGCATCAAGGCATGGCACTGTTGACCTCGGCATACAACAATTGGTGGCCCTAAAGGGTTTTTGCAAGGCAACATAATTTAAATTTTACTTCCCAGTGGAAGAGCAGGCATCAGGGCGGAACATCACTGAGCTCTGCCCAGCACCAACAAGCTTCAACCTTCCCGAGAGAAGAGACAGCCAGCCTTTCTCCCATACCACTGACAGGGACATTTGATTTCCTGCCAGCAGCATCTGTGGAGTTACAACAAACTTCTTCAGCTGAAGCACTGGCAACTGGACAGAGGGTCCAAGACCTATGCCTCACACCCGCAGCAGTTCTGGAGGCCCAGGGTGAGAAGGTGGCGGTCACTCCCCAGCAGCAGATTATAATCCAGGGGGCGAGGGAAAAGAGGCATTCATCTTCCCTCCCGAACAGCAGTGTAGTGACTCCACAGTGGGAGTCCAGGAGTCTGGGAGATGGAGCAGCAGATCAACAGTCTGGTAGTGGAGGAAGCTGTCCCCCCCAATAGTCAGCCAGGGCAGAGGAAACTGTCTTCCCTCCCCACCAAGGATCCGTGCACCTAGGAGACAGTACCAAAGAAATGTCGTCCCAGCTGCCAGATGAGGGTAAGGGAGATACAGCAGTGGACTCATCTCCCCAGCAGCAGATCAACAGTCTGGGAGTGGAGGAAGCCGGTCTCCCTCCACTAACCAGAGCGGATGATGTGTGGTCCCTAGCAGAAGAGCTGGCAACAGGGCAGAGTGCTACCAACCTCTGCCAAGCACCGGCAACAACTGCAGAGTTCCAGGGAGCTGGAGCAGTCATAATTGTCACTATCAAGAATCTGATCCAGATGTGAAATCAACTCTGGAATGTGGACATATAGACAGGAAATGACTGAAAGAAGCTGGAGAAGATCAGCAGCACTGACCTAAAAAAAAAAAGATGTAAAAAAAAGTAATTAATTTGGGGTTTAGATCTGCTTATTAAACTTCCATAACTATACTGATATGAAGTGAAAATAGTGTGAGACTTAATAAAAAGCAAACAAGCAATAAAACAGGAAATTACAGCAAAAAATAGTATTTCATAATAGTATTTCATCACCTCAATGGGAACCTGCACTGAAACAAATATGAAAATTGTTGACCTATTAAAATGCAAGTTGCCTTGCAATTAATAATTTGGCCTTAATACTTTTGGAAGCACTGACCTGGAACAAGCGTTCAGGTATGGAAAGCAAGAGTAAAGACAGGATATGTGCATATTTGTTGCAAGTCAATGACCCAGAAAGTACTACAACCAATTATGCATTAAGACAGCAAGGCAATTGGTATTTTCAGCAGGAGAAGTCAGCAAAATTTATATAGGACATCTGTGAACAACAATTATTTCTCAAATTATTGCAAACTGTAGTGTATTAATGAAAGAAAAAATGGGAAAGTGACTGATAACTACAATAGTGCAATAGTCAATGTGTGACTACAGCTAATCAACTAACAATTGTATGAAAACATTACAATTTCACACTCTGACACCTTGCATTACTTGGAGAGGGAGAACTCTGACTGTGCCACTGATTGGAAGACAATGTAAAACAGAAGGAACAGTGAGATCACTAGAAATTGTAAGAAGCCAGCAGATGGAGAATGACATCTAGTGGTGGTGGGACAATCATTTTGGTTGCATCTTACACTTATTAGTCTCAGTGGTAATTTCAGTACGTGTTGCATAGTTAGTCAGGTTGAAAACACAGTTTAATATAATCACTAAAATGCAATGACATGGAAAACACATAAGGAACAGAGGAATTATTATCTCATTGTGTTTTGCTATTCAGTTTATTGCTAGTAGTAGTTGTGATTAAATGCTCTTTTGTTTTTCCTTACATTATCAGGAAATGTATTTTCTAAAAGACAGTTTTACAGGTTGAACTGGATGGACTAGTATCTTCATTCAACCCTACCTATTACTATAAACTTTGAAATTTATCTAGCAATTCTAACCTCAAGCCATTCATTTTTTAATATCACAACAAAAACATCTGGATATGTTTTAAAGGATAAATTCCCCTTTTGTAAGCATCTTACATTACACTCAGATTTGGAACTAAAAATAGTGTGGTCCTGCCCACACAGCAAAATAATTCATTCACAATAAAAGACTCATAACCACAGTGCAAGGCCTTTGCGGGTGATGTCAGAAATAATGGCAAAGTCTGTACGGAAAAAATCATATATACATACATTCAATCCTCCATTATGGGATCGATCCAGAGCCACACATGGCCCAGTGAGAGTTGTGCTTTAATGGTGGCAGCGCTATAATAAAAGTCAATGTCCAATCTTGCTCTAAAGACCAAATAAGTGCTTTATTTAATAAAAAATAAAAATAAGTCCACAAAAATGTGATTGTAACCGGAAAAAAAACATGCTCCTGTCCCCCACGAGAAATGCTTTTTTCTTGTCAATTTTCCCTTCCTATGCTGTACAATACCTGGCTGATCCTGCCTTCCCCTCAGTAAACTGAACATATGTATCATGGCTTCTGATCTCTGATAACAGGGTCAGTTTATATGCCTCTGTCATCCAGCTATCTCCTCAGTGTCTCTGTATCTCCCCCTCCCTCTTTCCCTGTCAGTTCCATAGTCTGTGTGAGAACTATTCTCCTCCCCGCCCCCTCCTCTGTCCTCTCCTCCCCTCTCATGCTTGTATAATTCTATTTCCTGCAGATGCTTCAGTTCTTGTAAAATAAAGAAATGTGTATTAATTACTTTGATCCTCTCTGTTTTAGGTCCCTGTTCAGTACAGTGTGTGTGTTTTCCTAAAATTATAATGCTAAACACCTTCCTTATATAGTCCTGCAGTGCAGACGTGTGAGGGCAGCCATCAGGGGGGTACAGCCAGTACTCCTGTATGGGGCCCCGGCACATAGGGGGGGCTGGACAGCAGGAAGATCGGTAGGATGACAGCATACCTCCCAACCTGGGCAGGATTGTTCCGCTGTACAGAGGCTTTGTCCGGCATAATTCTGGTGATAAATGTTACCTTCTAGCTCAAAAGGACCTGCAGCAGTGGGAACATTTAGAACAGCCATGGATTGGCTAACAAACCAGCTGAGTGTGCACTATGCAGCCACAATGAGAGACTGCACCTGTCAAATTCATGCTGTGATGTCCGTAATGGGCGGGACTGCTACTCAGACCCGCCCCTGTGTCAAGCAACACGTGCATAGGGAAGAAGGAGAAGGAAGATATGGCAGCCAGCAACAGAAAGGTATTTTAGAAAGGTAATCGTGTGGAAGATGGGGAACCTTTGGGGAAGATAAGGGCAGAGGAGAGGTGTGTGTGTTGCAGAGGTTGTAGCAGCTGGAAAGAGGTGCAGTACAGAGGCATTTACGTACATTCGCTACTATGTACAGCTTGGTATGGCACTACTCCCGATTTTTAACATTGGCCTCAATGGGAAATCTTGGTCACCTTGGTATAGCTCTACTCCCAATTTTTAACATTGTCCTCAATGGAGAATCTTGTTCAACTTGGTATGGCACTGCTCCCTGTCTAACATTTGCATCTATGGGAAATCTTGGTCAGCTTAGTAAGGCACTACTCCCTATCTAGCACTCTCCTGAACCCTGTGCATAATGCACTCCAGAACCCTGCATTCTGTATCTAGCATTCTCCTGAACGTATTCCGGACCCCTGCACTCTATACGTAATGCATTCCTGACCCCTGCACTCTGTACGTAATGCATTCCTGACCCCTGCACTCTGTACGGGCATGGGGTTGTGAATTTGTGGAGGGATTTGGGGGGTTGCGCTGTGAGGGGTGATTGGGAGGGATTTCTGCTAGGAAGAGGGATTGGGGGAGGGGGAGATAATATAATTTTGATATTTTCGGTGGAAGGGGGGGGGGCCCTGTCAGGTAGGCTGTATGGGGCCCCAGGATTTCTAGCGGCAGCCCTGCGTGTGACCTCCCTCTGCCAGCTTGCATTCATCATAGGGAAATTTCAGCACCTCTCATTCTATTCACTTTCTCAGGAAGGGAAGCAGAGGGATGTCACATGACAAGACAGCAAGACTCTGCAAAGAAGATATTTAGCATGATAATTTTAGGAAAACACCCACACTGTACTGAACAGTGACCTAAAACAGAGAGAATCAAAGTAATTAATACATGTGACTTTACAACCACTTTAAAGTGCTTACTGTGGTATCTGCAATGTACAATGAGGAACCAGCGTGATCCATACTCTGCAGGAATGAGCAGGGAGAACACAGATATATCACATAGCTGACGGGTATGGAAAAATACACAACTGCAGAAAAGATGATTTGTTTTGAGTCACTGCCTCTTTCTCAAAACTTGTCTTTTGGTAGTTGCTGGTGGTGAGGACTCCAAAAACATGACCAATTGAACACTTCCTGTCTAGCAGTAACGTACTTCTGGTCAGGCGTGGAAGCCTGGGTGTCCTTTCCTGGCTTGCATGTGTTTACATCCATTCTTGCCTGGCTGCCTGCCTAAGTGTTAGATGGACTTCACAGTCATGTGATCACAGTGATTAAATGAATGAAAGCCTACCCCGCCAATCAGCTCAGTCACCCTGCCTGGGGGTGCTGAGGGAATTTTGCCATAAATATATATGCCCCACATTAGGGTGTTAAAGAAGAATTGAATAACAATTATTTGTAAACATTTATATTGCAGAAGATTTGGGAGATGTTTAAAATAAAGGAGTTATAGCATCACCTTTTGTCACCTTTTATTGTTTCTTCCACCAAATTTCTTTCACTTAGCCAAAGTCCACATAATATTATAACCCAATATAGTTTTGACACTGCTCAACCTCACTGTGTATCTAAAGCCCCAACTTTTTTTTATTTTTTTGAGAACAATAAGAAGAATTAAAGAACAGTTATGCAAACAATAAATGAACAAATGCCGACTACAAAGGATATCAAAAGATGTAACACTCAAAAGTATCAAGACATACAGTAGCAGGTACAAATCATTTAACAAGACAAGGAAAGAAAAAAAAAAACAAAGAAAGAAAATGAACAGAGGAACAGACCCAAATTCAAAAATTATGTATAAGAAAGGGAGAGAAAGGCACCACGTCCCAAGTAATGCGTAGAAGGAGAAGGAATTGAGGAGGGCGTGTGGGGGACTTTTTTAACAGGGTGCCAACATGAGACAATGTATGCTAAGAGCATGTAATATAAAAAATATAATTTTTATTGAGAAAACAAACAATTAAAAGATGTAAACTGTATTTCGACAAAGAAATCAGTATTACAACAAAAATTGGTTACAAAACCACATACATGTTACAATTATAATTGCACAGATACAGTATATTGTGTTCTACACAGGGGTCTTTTTATAGCAGTTTGTAGACCCTATTACCAGCCAGAAGAGTGTCCTGGTTAGCGTCTGTGTAGAGATGAATGATGCCCAGAACTATAGCCCGACATGTTTCGCGGCGAAGGCCGCTTCCTCAGGGGCAGTTGAGGGTTTGCACAAACATCAATACAATAACGAAAGAGAAAAAACAGTGTAAGTAACGTGTGGATCACAGTACATAGAGTCATATGCATATCATACTTTGTATATATATTTTATTATAACATTTATAAAGAGAAAATACATTTCAAACTAGTTGGTCGTGAAGGGAGGGTCTGGATTTATACCACACCTGAGAAAAAGGCAATTATCTGCACAGCAAGCCTGGAATCAGGACCGCAAGGTAGGTGTATCCCCCCCGGGGGCGAGCACGGGAGCCGACCAAAAAACGGTTGATTGAACAGGTCTATATCTAAAAGAATATATGAAAATAATGAATACAAGCTATTGAGTAAAGTTTTTCCCAGTAGGGATTGTTTGGGTAAGAGGTTTAACCACTTCCATACCGAGTCATGTAAAATGACGTCGGCAAAGTGGTTGTCTAGATCCGGGCCGCCGTCATATGACGTCGGCCCGTTCTAGCTGCTACTGCGCGCCCCCGGCGGCGCGCAGCGGTGCGATCAGGGATGAGGCTCGTCCCTCGGACATAGCCCATCCCTGATCAAGGTAAACAGCCAATAGAAATTGGCTGTTTACCACGTGATCGGCTGTGTCAATCACAGCCGATCACATGAGCGGCTCCAGCACGAGCCGCTCGTTCTCTCTGCAATGCGCGCCCCCGGGGGCGCGCAGAGCAGCGATCGGGGACGAGGCTCGTCCCTCGGACAGAGTCGATCCCCGATCTAGGTAAAGAGCCAATGAAATTGGCTCTTTACCACGTGACCGGCTGTGTCCAATCACAGCCGGTCACAAATGTCAACAGAGAACACGGTAACAAGCTGTCACCGTGTTCTCCTCCTCACACACTGATCCTGTGTGAGGAGGAGATTGTGGTAACAGCTAGTTACCAACTACAGTGCACCCCAAACACACTGATTGCCCCCCCCCCCAATAAAGAGCACCTGTCACTAGCCCATCAAAATACCCGAGTACCTGTCACCAGCCCATCAGGTACTCAGATGACAGGTACTTGGGTACTCTGATGGGCTGGTGACAGGTACTCAGGTACTCTGATGACGGATACTCTAAAGACAGGTACTCGGGTACTCTGATGACAGGTACTCGGGTACTCTGACGGGTACTCGGGTACTCTGATGACAGGTACTCTGATGACGGGTACTCGGGTACTCTGATGACAGGTACTCGGGTACTCTGATGACGGGTACTCGGGTACTCTGATGACAGGTACTCGGGTACTCTGATGACGGGTACTCGGGTACTCTGATGACGGGTACTCGGGTACTCTGATGACGGGTACTCAGGTACTCTGATGATGGGTACTCTGATGACGGGTACTCGGGTACTCTGACAGGTACTCGTATGACAGGTACTCGGGTACTCTGGTGACGGGTACTCGGGTACTCTGATGACAGGTACTCGGGTACTCTGATGACAGGTACTCGGGTACTTTGACTACCTGTCAACGGAGTACCTGTCATCAGAGTACCTGAGTACCTGTAACCTACCCATCAGAGTACCTGACGCCTGAAGTACCCGAGTACTTGCCGCCTGCTCATCAGTACCCATCACTACTCATCAGTACTCATCAGTACCTATCACGTATCAGTACTGATCATCAGTACCCATCAGTACAGTATCACCTATCACCTATCAGTCAGTGAGTACTACTCATCAGTACCTATCACCTGCCTGTCACCTGCCCATCAGAGTACCCGAGTACCTGTCACCTGCCTATCGGAGTACCCGAGTACCTGCCACCTGCTCATCAGTACCCGAGTACCAGTCACCCTTCATACAGCCACCATGTCCAAGTCCAAAAAGGTTTATATACGTCCTCCGTTTAAACCTAAATACCGGTGTTATGGCAGCAGATAGCTGCCATAACCCTGGTATTTTTTTAAACGGTGGATGGTTGGCTTTCCGATAAGGGTGGTCCCAGCGGCGGATTCGCCGTGGGATCACCCTTCCGGGATGGCGGAAGAGGCGCCCCCCCCCCCCCCTCCCGACGCGTTCCGGTCCTTTTCCCCGCTTACCGGACCCGCCGGCAGCGGGGAAAACGATCCGGTCCCGAATCCTCATAGACAGGATGTCGAGTGAGGGCAAGCTTGCCCTCACTTGACTCTATGGTCTTGGAGGACCGGAGCTACGGAAAATGTTGTTGCCTAGCAACCGGTTTAAAGGTCCTTTTTTTTTTCATTTTATATTATAATTATTATTTTTTTTTTTTTTTCTATCTTTTAGTGTACTTGTGAGATCTGAGGACTTTTTGACCCCAGATCTCACAAAAAAGAGGTCCTGTCGTGCCTATTTCTATTACGAGGAATATTTACATTTCTTTTAATAGAAATAAAAATGATAAATTTTTTTTTTTTAAACGGTGTAAAAATAAAAAATAATAAATAAAATAAATAGTAAAAAAAAAAAAAAAAAAAATTTAAGCGCCCTGTCCCCGTTAGCTCGCGCGCAGAAGCGAATGCATACAGAAACCCCGCCCACATATGTAAACGGTGTTCAAACCACACATGTGAGGTATCGCCGCGATCGTTAGAGCAAGGGGAATAATTTGAGCCCTAGACCTCCTCTGTAACTCAAAGATGGCAACCTGTAGAAATTTTTAAATTGTCGCCTATGGGGATTTTTAAGTACCAAAGTTTGTCACCATTCCGTGAGCGTGCGCAATTTTGAAACATGACATGTTGGGTATCTATTTACTCGGCGTAACATTATCTTTCACATTATGGAAAAAAATTGGGCTAATTTTACTGGTTTCTTATTTTTTAATTAAAAAAAGTGAATTTTTTCCAAAAAAATTGCGTTTGGAAGACCGCTACGCAAATACGGTGTGATAAAAAATATTGCAATAATCTCCATTTTATTCTCTAGGGTCTCTGCTAAAAAAGAATATATAATGTTTGGGGGTTCTAAGCAGTTTTCTAGCAAAACAACTGATTTTAGCTTGTAAACACCAAATGTCAAAAATAGGCCTAGGCAAGTGGCTAGGATGCATGATGGTGCGCCTTGGATGTTGGGCCCCTCTATATGGCTAGGCTGTGAAAAAGTCTCACACATGTGGTATTGCCATACTCAGGAGGAGTGGCAGAATGTATTTTGGGGTGTCATTTTTGCTGTGTACATGCTATGTGTTAGGAATATCCTATAAATTGACAACTTTGTGTAAAAAAAAAAAGTTTTCATTTTTTTCCCACATTTTCCAAAAACCTGTGGAAAAAAATGATATGTTCAAACGACCCATAATGCCTCATAGAATATACGTTGGAGTGTTTGCTTTCCAAAATGGGGTCATTTTGTGGACTTTTCCATTGTATTGGTGCTCTAGGGCCTTGAAAAGTGTGATAGGTAGTAAGAAAGTTTTATGTGTATTTATGCTCCTAGAACGCCTGAATGTGCTTCTTGGACGTGGAGTCTCTTTTTTGTGGCCAGGCTGTGTAAAAGTCTCACACATGTGGTATCGCCATACTCGGAAGGAGTAGCAGAATGTATTTTTGGGTGTAATTTTTGCTTTGTACATGCTATGTGTTAGAAATAGCTTATAAATTGACAACTTTGTGGGAAAAAAAAGAAAAAAAAATGTTTTTCTTCATTTTCCCAAGAATTGTGGGAAAAAATTACAACTTCAAAAAACTCACCATGCCTCTTACTAAATACCTTGGACTGTCTACTTTACAAAAAGGGGTCATTTGGTCGGTATTTGTACTGTCCTGACATTTCAGGGCCTCAAGAAAGGAGATAGGCAGTCAGTACATCTGGTGTGATCAATTTTCAGTAATTGGTACCATAGCTTCTAGACTCAATAACTTTCACACAGACTAAATAATATACACTAATTTGGGTTAATTTTACCAGAGACATGTAGCAGTATACATTTTGGCCCAAATGTATGAAGAAAAATTTATTTTTTGCAAAATTTCATAATTGAAACTAAAAAAAAGTGTTTTTTTTTCAAAATTTTTGCTCTTTTTTTGCATATATCACGAAAAAAAAAAACCCCAGTTGTGATCAAATACCACCAAAAGAAAGCTCTATTTGTGTGAAAAAAATGATAAAAATTTTGTTTGGTTACAGTGTAGCATGACTGAGCAATTGTCATTCAAAGTGTGAGAGTGCTGAAAGCTGAAAATTGGTCTGGGCAGGAAGGGTGTCTAACTGCTCTGTATGGAAGCGGTTAATTAGATATGAATGGGTATGCGGTTGTTCAGCCAACCATTGTATAATACAGACAATATTCAGGAACCTTACCCAAGTCGCTTGAAGTGATATCTTGAGGGCAGGGATCGGGGTAATGGAGACCAAGTTCCCAGAAGAGGAACCAAAACGGTCCACAACACGGCCAAATAGGGAAGGTGCCAATATGGCGTCCTCCGTGGCTATGAAGTAAAAAATAGTAAAAAGTAATAAGAAATGGCCAATAACCAGCACATAAGTTGCATATAAATGAAAAGGGGGACTTGTTATTGTGTATTTTGAAAGATAGATAGGCCGCCATATATTGGTGCCGGTCAGTTAACATCAATTAGGCAACAATATAATAGAGGTGGTTAAGGTATAAATATGGAGGCAAAGGGCTTCATCCATAATAGATGAAGACATAGCTGATCGCCAAACACGGAAGCCTATGGTATACAAACAAAGTAGTATAGAAGATAGTCTGATAGAGAGCAAGTTCGCATACCTGGTGCTAGTGGAAACAGCGTATCCCGTCCCTGCTGGTGCAGTGGGAGTCACTGAGTCCTGCTGTTTTGTTGAGAAGGCTCCACCTCGGCAGCGTCATGACGTCACGACGCTGCTCGAGGCTGGCGCCGTGAGTGCGCACGCACAATATGAGCGCATGCGCACTGTCCAATTAGGCCGGACCACATCCATGGAAGGGTCGCGCCATATTGGGCACACCAGCCCGCCCCAAGGGGAGGGGCAGGGACACGGCGTCACGTACTCGCCCCGGGGGAAGAAGAACCCGAAGCAGGCCAGGCGTCAGCTGACAATGACAGCCAACCAAGACTGCTGAGCAGAAAAGTGCAGATACCCAAGCAGCCAAACACTCAAAGCCCCGTGACCAACTGTATAAATATACATACATAAATATTTGACAATGATTTGCAATATATTTAGCAAAGGAAATCTAAAGCAAAATACATGTAGACATATATATAAAATTCCAAATAGTAACAGTATATTTTAAGACAATTGTCTCAGACACGGAATATTGGGAACCCTATGGATATCCCAGCACTCCGTGTGTCCAAAGGATACCTGAAATAATGGACGAATGGGAAGTGGGCAGAAGACAATTATTACAAGATAACATTGGGAAGGGTGGGGAAAAAAAAAGGGGGGGGGAAGATGGGAGAAGAGGGAGAAAGGGAAAGGGAACAGGAAGGGTGGAAAAAGGGGTTACAGAAAACAATAACACGTAGACATTACCAGTGGACACAACATATCATAGGAAAGGTTTATAAGAATGGGCCTCATTCAAACCTGGTGAATTGATAGCATTTAGTCTTTCTATCTATCTAAAATTACGAGGCTTATATACCAATGCCAGAAGCCTGGCCAACAAGATGGGAGAGCTGGAGCTGCTGATGTTTGAGGAGGACTTAGATTTTGTGGGGATAACTGAGACTTGGTTTGACAGCTCTCATGACTGGATGGCGACCATTCAGGGGTATTCCCTTTATCGCAGAGATAGAGAGGGTAAAAAAGGGGGAGGGGTATGTTTGTATATTAAGAACAGTATACAGGTAAATATGAGGGATGATATTAATAATGGAGCTATGGACGAAGCAGAATCCCTATGGGTAGAGCTTCAAAGGGAAGGCACGGTGGGGAAGGTAATATTGGGCGTATGCTATAGGCCCCCAAACCAGAGGGAGGAGGGTGAGGTGGACCTCATGTTACAGATAGGATTGGCAGCAAGGATGGGAAATGTCATTATAATGGGGGACTTTAATTATCCTGATATAGACTGGGCAGAAGGAACCGCGCATTCAGCCAAGGCTCGACAGTTCCTAAATGTTTTGCAGGACAATTTCATGGGTCAGATGGTGAATGCACCGACAAGAAACAATGCGGTACTTGACCTACTGATTACCAACAATACAGACCTGCTCACGGATATAGAAATACGGGACAACTTAGGGAACAGTGACCATAGGTCAATTGGTTTCAGTATTAATTACAGGAATAGGAAACACAAGGGTAATATAAGGACACTGAATTTCAAAAGAGCCAATTTCCCTAAACTGCGCTCGCTGCTAGAAAATATCAAATGGGATAGAACACTGGGAACAAAGAACACGGAGGAAAAATGGGAGTGCTTCAAGAGCATACTTAACAAGGGGGTGGGCCAGTGCATTCCACAGGGAAATAAATTTAAAAGAGCAAAACTAAACCCTGGGTGGCTAAACTCCAACATAAAAATGTATATTAGTGCTAAAGAAAAGGCCTTCAAAAAATACAAGACTGAGGGGTCATTGGCAGCATTTAAGCATTATAAAGAGTGTAATAAGAAATGTAAAGATGAAATCAGGGCGGCTAAAATAGAACACGAGAGACATATAGCGGAGGAGAGTAAAAAGAACCCCAAGAAGTTCTTTAAGTATATAAACAGTAAGAAAGTGAGGCCAGAACACATTGGCCCCATAAAAGATGATAAAGGAAAAATGGCCACTGAGGACAGAGAAAAGGCGGAAGTGTTAAATAATTTCTTTTCTTCAGTCTTCACAAAGGAATCGGGGGGCTACACGAACCCAGCTTATAAGGCCGAACTAAATAATACACCTCAGGAAGTGCCGCCATGGCTAACAGAGGATAGACTTAGAGCTAAACTAGAGAAACTTAACATAAATAAATCCCCGGGACCGGATGGCTTGCACCCAAGGGTTCTTAATGAGCTCAGCCAGGTGATTGCCAGACCATTATTCTTGATCTTTAAGGATAGTTTACAGACAGGTATGGTGCCAGCTTATTGGAAAAAAGCCAACGTGGTACCAATATTTAAAAAGGGGCCGAGATATATCCCGGGTAACTATAGGCCGGTCAGCCTAACATCAGTAGTCTGCAAAATTTTGGAGGGGATGATAAGGGACCACATACAAGACTTTAGTAATGAAAACGGTATTATAAGTAGTAATCAGTATGGATTCATGAAAAATCGTTCATGCCAAACCAATCTATTAACCTTCTACGATGAAGTGAGCTGCCACTTAGATAAAGGTAAGCCTGTGGATGTGGTGTATCTGGACTTTGCAAAGGCCTTTGACACCGTTCCCCACAAACGCTTACTGTACAAACTAAGGAAGGTAGGTATGGATCATAAGGTGAGTACCTGGATAGAGAACTGGCTCCAGGGGAGAGTCCAGAGGGTGGTGATTAATGGGGAGTACTCGGATTGGGCGGGTGTGGAAAGTGGGGTCCCCCAGGGTTCTGTCCTGGGACCAATCCTGTTTAATTTATTCATAAATGATCTAGAGGAGGGGATATCTAGTACAATCTCAGTATTTGCAGATGATACTAAATTAGGCATGCCAATATCTTCTATGCAGGATGTGGAAATCTTGCAAGCAGACCTGAACAAAATAACGGGGTGGGCAACTACATGGCAGATGAGATTTAATGTAGAAAAATGTAAAGTAATGCACTTGGGGGCCAGTAACCAGAAAGCAAGCTACTCACTTGGGGGGGAACCTCTGGGTGAGTCTAGGATGGAAAGGGACCTGGGGGTACTGGTAGACAACAGGCTTGGCAGTGGCATGCAATGCCAAGCCGCTGCAAGCAAAGCCAACAGAATACTGGGATGTATAAAAAAGGGGATTCACTCCAGAAATAAAGAGATTATTCTTCCACTTTACAAAACTCTGGTCCGGCCACATCTGGAGTATGCTGTCCAGTTCTGGGCACCGGTCCTCAGGAAGGATGTGCTGGAACTGGAGAAAGTCCAGAGAAGGGCAACAAAAATAATTAGGGGAATGGAGGACATCAGCTATGAGGAAAGACTACAAGCACTGAACTTATTCTCTCTGGAGAAGAGACGATTGAGGGGGGATATGATATCAATGTACAAATACTGTACTGGCGACCCTAGCATAAGGAACAAACTATTCAGAGTAAGGGAATACAATAAGACACGTGGCCACTCACTAAAACTTGAGGAAAGGCGGTTTAACCTTAAAGTGCGTAAGGGGTTCTTCACTGTAAGAGCGGTAAGGATGTGGAATTCTCTTCCACAAGCAGTCGTATCAGCGGGGAGCCTTGATAGTTTCAAAAAACTATTGGATGGACACCTTAAAGACCACAACATACAGGGGTATACAATGTACGGTTAAAAGCAAACACACACACACATCATAGGTTGAACTGGATGGACTTGTGTCTTTTTTCAGCCTCACTAACTATGTAACTATGTATCCAAATGGTCTCTCGCTGTAAGATTTGACGATCCCAGTCTCCCCCCCCTTGGGTCCGGGGGAATGATCTCCAGGACCCTGAAGGAGACACAGGAATTGTCGAATCTATGATGTAGACCTATATGACGCGTTACAGGGGTGAGGATCTTTCCTCCACCCGAGTAATAAATGTGATCTCCTATTCTCTGGCCAAACTGTGTAATGGTTTTCCCGACATAAAAAGCCGAGCATTGACAGTTCATGAGATAAATAACTCCGCGTGTGGTGCAGTCGGCCCGCCCACGGAGTTTATGTTTCTCGCCACTAGGCAGATGGGTAACTGGACCCTCCCTGACCCATGGACAACGGGAGCAACTACCACATTGGTATGTTCCCGGGGTGTTAGGGGGGTACAGAGGCTCATCTGTGTAGTGGCTTTTGATTAACAAATCTTTTAAGGAGATAGCTCTCCTAAAAACCAGCTCAGGATGTGGCTTTATATATTTTGACAATGCTTGCTCTTCAGCTAGGAGGTGCCAGTGTTTTTGGACAATGAAACGTAACTGATGTGTATTGTCAGAAAATTGGGTAATTAGCCTAACCGTTTGTGTGGAGATATTATCTTTTTTATTATGTAGTAGGTCCTTTCTTTGAAGTGTTTTTGCTCTATTGAAGGCTTTTCTGAGGACAGTTCGAGAGTATCCTCGAACTAGTAATCTCTGTTGAAGTTTCTTGGCCTCTGTATAGAAATCCTTGTCTGACGAGCAATTTCTCCTTATGCGCAAATATTGCGCATACGGTATGCTCTTCTTAAGAGGAATAGGGTGTGCGCTGGAAGCATGCAAGAGCATGTTTCCTGCAGTAGGTTTCCTGTATAGGCTAGTAGTAATGTATCCTTCAGTATCTTTTTTAATCACAACATCCAGGAAAACAATGTACTCCGAATGAATGCTGTGTGTAAACTTAAGGTTGAAGGGATTATTGTCTAAGGAGATAAGCATATTTTCCAATTCCTCTGTTGGACCAGTCCATACGAGGAACAAATCGTCTATATAGCGAAACCAACACATAATGTGTTCAAGCCAAGGAGCGTAGATGTCGCTGGAAAAAATATATCTTTCCCAGTCGCCAAGGAACATGTTCGCATATGACGGTGCGCAACATGTTCCCATGGCGACTCCTTGTATTTGTAAATACATGGAGTCCATGAATGTAAAGAAATTGCGTGTTAAAATACATTTTAACAAGGAAAGGATAAAGTTGTTGTGAGGCCAGGTAGATCTATCTTGTTGGTGTAAAAATGAGCTAACCGACCGGATGCCCGCCTCGTGACGTATGCTTGAGTACAAAGCCTCAATATCTACCGCAACGAGGAGGGCATCCGGGGGTGTTTGTATATCCTCAATGTGTCTGAGTAAATCAGGGGTGTCCTGTATATATGAGGGCAATGCCTGTACAAAAGGATGCAGAAAAAAGTCCACGTATTTGCTTGCGTCTTCGGAAATTGATCTGATCCCGGAAACGATGGGTCTTCCGGGAGGCTTCTCCCTATTCTTATGCACCTTAGGCAATGTATATAATGTAGGTGTTCTAGGATGTTTTACAATCAAAAACTCGTAGGTATCTTTGTCAATGATGCCTGCCAAAAAGGTATCAAGACAGAGATTTCGCAATTCCTTTTGAAAGTTGATTGTGACATCAGGGTGAATCGGAGCATACCATTGTCGATTACTGAGCACCTCCAAGCACATTTCTTGATATTGATGGTGGGACATTACTACAACGTTTCCCCCTTTATCAGAGGGTTTTATAACGAGATTGGGATTTTTTTGTAATTGTTTTAGAGCCACATCCTGATTTGGTGTAAGGTTCTTGGTCGTGGGTTGCCAACGTGTGCGCTTTAAACCGCGCACAGTCTGGCAGACGAACGACCAAATGTTAGGGCAGGTGGATAGATCGGGAAAGCGTTTGGATTTTGGCTTGAAAGTTTTCTTAAAAGGTAATGTAGGAACAATAGTTTCAATGGGATCAGATTGAGAATCTAATGGGTTGGTAGACCCTTCCTCATACAAAAGCATGAGGTCTCTTAGGGCGCGAAATTCATCCATAGTAAAATGTTTAATCTGCTCCGTAAGGTCTATTTCGAGTTTCTTTTGTTGGCGGGTTTGATCAAACATGTATTTGTAGGTTAAGTTACGTGCAAACAGATAGATGTCCTTGATCGTATCGAAGACATCTATCTGTTGCGATGGGCAAAAGCCCAGACCCAATTGGAGAATAGTGATGTCGCGAACCTAAAATTCGCCGTTCGCGAACGGCGAACGCAAACATCGGCAAATGTTCGCGAACCGGCGAACCGGGTGAACCGCCATAGACTTTAATAGGCAGGTGAATTTTAAAACCCACAGGGACTCTTTCTGGCCACAATAGTAATGGAAAAGTTGTTTCAAGGGGACAAACACCTGGACTGTGGCATGCCGGAGAGGGATCACACAAAAAAAAGTTCTTAAAAATTGTAATTTTTTGATAGAGAGCCAATTATTGGAAAAATTAAAAAAAAAATTTCTTTGGATTTAGCATCTGGGGGGTCTAAAAAGTGTAAGTGTAAT
Organism: Pelophylax lessonae; assembly: GCF_965119305.1. NCBI lineage: Eukaryota > Metazoa > Chordata > Amphibia > Anura > Ranidae > Pelophylax > Pelophylax lessonae. The sequence continues at coordinate 412,691,767 of NC_138771.1, read as the reverse complement.
TGTTTCAGCTCTGTAGCATGTCCAGAACCAGAAAAAAAAAATAGAATTAGGGTTAGGGCTAGGGTTAGGGTTAGGGTTAGGGTTAGGGCTAGGGTTAGGTTTAGGGTTTGGGTTATTTTTATGGCTAGGCTTAGAGGGTTAGGGTTAAGGTTAGAGGGTTAGGGTTATGGTTAGAGGGTTAGGGTTAGGTTTAGTGTTAGGGGCTAGGGTTAGGGTTACGGTGAGATACTTAGGGTTAGAGTTAGTAGCCCTACCCCTCTAACTCTAACCCTAAGCACTAAAAATAACCCTAACCTTAGCCCTGACCCTAACCCTAGCCCTAACCTTAGCCCTGACCCTAACCCTAGCCCTAACCCTAACCCTAACCCTAGCCCTAACCCTAATTCTATTTTTTTTCTGGTTCTGGACATGCTACAGAGCTGAAACTTCACAGGTACACTTTTTAGACCCCCCAGACAATAAATCCAAAGAATTTTTTTTTTTTTTTAATTTTTTTTTTTTTTTCAATAATTGGCTCTCTATCAAAAATGACAATTTTTAAGAACTTTTTTTGTGTGAAGTTTCAGCTCTGTAGCATGTCCAGAACCAGAAACAAAAGATAATTTTTCAGTAGAGCAGGGACACCTGGACTGTGGCATGCCGGAGGGGGATCCATGGCAAAACGCCCATGGAAAATGACGTAGTTGACGCAGATTCGGGTTTTGATCCGTAAAGGGCATAAATCATCTAACATTCCTAAATTGTTTGGAATAACGTGCTTTAAAACATCCAGTGTGTGAATACGATCAGGTATGATGTTTTATCGGTCAAGTAGTGTAAGGGTTACGCCCGCTTCACAGTGACAGACCAAACTCTGACAGACCAAACTCCCCGTTTAACAACAGTCAGTCAGTCCATTTGCACAACCGCAAACTCCCCATTTGCACAAGGTTGGATACCAAGCTAGCCATGTCCCGTTCCTTGTCCTCACTGACATCATTGAAGGTCTCTTCCTCCACCCAGCCACGTACAACACCAAGGGTCCCCGAAAGGTGACAACAAGCCCCCTGGGACGCCTGCTGTGGCTGGTATTCCACCTCCTCAAAGCCACCTTCCTCCTCTGACTTCTCTTCTTCAGACTCCTCTCTCTGCGTTGCCACAGGTCCAGCAATTGACAACGACAAGGCTGCTTCTGGTGGTGATGGGGACCACAACTCTTCCTCTTCATGCTCATCTACAGCCTGATCCAGTACTCTTCGCAGGGCACGCTCCAGAAAAAACGCATATGGGATGAGGTCGATGATGTTGCCGTGGGTTCGACTGACCACCAGGGTTGTCACCTCCGCAAAAGGACGCATGAGCCTACAGCCATTGTTCATGAGCATTCAGTAACGCGGCCAAAAAATACCCAGCTCCGCAGAAAGAATGAAAGAAAATGAATGTTTTTTCTATGAAAAATTATCCTGCGGATCGCTTTTGGTCTGTACACAATGAAGCAACGACCTTATCATCTGGGGTGTGCCAACACAATCCTAGAGGTGATCGCTTCATTGTGATACGCAAGCCCCTTCACCACGACAAGGTAACGATCACGAAGGGGAATTGACACATGTATGTGCCTTTTTTTTTGTTTTTTGTTTTTTTGCAGCCACAGTGTAGCACCAGAGGCCAGAAAAATTAGGCATGTACACATGCATGAAAAAGCAGGTATTGTTTCAGCCGCTGCTGTAGCAGCGGCCTGAAAAATTGAGGTTTTAAGGCAGAAAGTGCACTAAAACATTGCGGCTTGAACCGTAGTTGGTGGCGGAGACGTCACGTAAGTCATCCGGCATGCAGAGAATGATTATATACAGCAGCATGTGGACCATTTTTAGGCCAAGGCATCTCAGTCATCACCAGGCCTTTTTTAGTCAAATGCATCCCCCACTGTCAGTCCCTTCGGGATCCATGCCTCATTCATCTTAATAAACGTGAGGTAATCAATACTTTTTTGACCTAGGCGACTTCTCTTCTCAGTGACAATACCTCCTGCTGCGCTGAATGTCCTTTCTGACAGCACACTTGAAGCAGGGCAGGCCAGAAGTTCAATGGCAAATTGGGATAGCTCAGGCCACAGGTCAAGCCTGCACACCCAGTAGTCAAGGGGTTCATCGCTCCTCAGAGTGTCGATATCTGCAGTTAAGGCAAGGTAGTCTGCTACCTGTCGGTCGAGTCGTTCTCTGAGGGTGGACCCTGAAGGGCTGTGGCGATGCATAGGACTAAAAAAGCTCTGCATGTCCTCCATCAACAAGACGTCTGTAAAGCGTCCTGTCCTTGCCGGCGTGGTTGTGGTGGTAGGAGGAGGATTACTTTCACCTCTTCCCCTGTTGGATTCCCGTTGTGCTGTGACATCACCCTTATATGCTGTGTAAAGCATACTTTTTAACTTATTTTGTAGCTGCTGCATCCTTTGCGACTGCCGGTAATTGGGTAACATATCACAGACTTTCTGCTTATACCGGGGGTCTAGTAGCATGGCCACCCAGTACAGGTCGTTCTCCTTCAGCCTTTTTATACGAGGGTCCCTCAACAGGCATGACAGCATGAAAGACCCCATTTGCACAAGGTTGGATGCCGAGCTACTCATGTCCAATTCCTCGTCCTCACTGATGTCATTGAAGGTGTGTTCTTCCCCCCAGCCACGTACAACACCACGGGTACCAGATAGGTGACAACGAGCACCCTGGGATGCCTGCTGTGGTTGGTGTTCCTCCTCCTCAAAGCCACATTCCTCCTCTGACTCCTCTTCCTCACACTCCTCTTCCAGTGTTGCCGCAGGTCCAGCAATCGATGGTAAGGCTGTTTCTGGTGGTGGTGATGGTGACCACAACTCTTCCTCTTCACGCTCATCTACGGCCTGATCCAGCACTCTTCTCAGGGCACGCTCCAGGAAAAAAACATATGGGATGATGTCGCTGATGGCGCCTTCGGTGCGACTCACTAGGTTTGTCACCTCCTCAAAAGGACGCATGAGCCTACAGGCATTGCGCATGAGCGTCCAGTAACGTGGCAAAAAAATACCCAGCTCCGCAGAGGCTGTCCTAGCACCCCGGTCATACAAATACTCGTTGACCGCTTTTTCTTGTTGGAGCAGGCGGTCGAACATTAGCAGTGTTGAATTCCAACGTGTCGGGCTGTCGCAAATCAAGCGCCTCACTGGCATGTTGTTTCGCCGCTGAATATCTGCAAAGTGCGCCATGGCCGTGTAGGAACGCCTGAAATGGCCACACACCTTCCTGGCCTGCTTGAGGACGTCCTGTAAGCCTGGGTACTTCTGCACAAAACGTTGCACAATCAGATTCAACACATGTGCCATGCACGGCACATGTGTCAACTTGCCCAAATTCAATGCCGCCAACAAATTGCTGCCGTTGTCACACACCACTTTGCCGATCTCCAGTTGGTGCGGGGTCAGCCACTGATCCACCTGTGCGTTCAGGGCGGACAGTAGTGCTGGTCCGGTGTGACTCTCTGCTTTCAGGCAAGTCAACCCCAAGACAGCGTGACACTGTCGTATGCGGCATGTGGAATAGCCCCTGGGGAGCTGGGGGGGTGTAGTTGGTGTGGAGCAAGACGCAACAGCAGAAGAGGACTCAGCCGAGGAGGTTAGCAAAGAGGATGGAGTAGGAGGAGTAGAGGAGGTGGCAGCAGGCCTGCCTGCAAGTCGTGGCGGTGTCACCAACTCCTCTGCAGCAGAGCCACGCATTCCATGCTTGGCAGCCGCCAGCAGGTTTACCCAATGCGCAGTGTAAGTTATATACCTGCCCTGACCGTGCTTTGCAGACCAGCTATCAGTGGTCAGATGGACCCTTGCCCCAACACTGTGTGCCAGACGGGACATGATTTCCTTTTCCACAATAGAGTACAGGTTGGGGATTGCCTTTTGTGAAAAATAATTTCGGCCGGGTACCTTCCACTGCGGTGTCCCAATAGCGACAAATTTTTTGAAGGCCTCAGACTCCACCAGCTTGTATGGTAAAAGCTGGCGGGCTAAGAGTTCCGACGCCAGGCAAGGGGGTGACTCTGTGAGATTGGCTTCTTACGCTCAAACATTTCCTTGACAGACACCTGACTGTGGGCAGGTGAGCAGGAACTGCTGAAGGTGAGAGGCGGAGGGGCGGGTTGTTGATAGGGGGCATGGAGGACAGCAGTGGTTGACGTGGCTGAAGATGCTGGACCAGGAGGAGGATGGTGGCTTTCAGTTTGTGTGCTGCTTTTACTCATGTATTGATCCCATAGGTGTTTGTGATGTGAGATCATGTGCCTTCGCAAAGCAGTTGTACCTATGTGGGTGTTGGACTTCCCACGACTCAGTTTCTTTTGGCACAGGTTACAAATGGCATCGCTGATATCAGAGGCAGACACACAAAAAAAATGCCACACTGCTGAGCTTTGCAAGGACGGCATTCTGGTGGTGGCAACAGCTTGCGTTGATTGGCGTGCTGTCTGGCTGACCCCGGGTGCCGAATCTACATGCTGTCTGACTGCGCCACTAGCTCCTTGCGATGACCTCCTCCCCCTGCTTCCAACTCGTCTCCTCCTCCTCTCTGTCTCCCCATCCGAACTTTCCCCCTCTTCTTCTGCTCTTCGAGCAGGCACCCAGGTGACATCCACAGACACATCGTCATCATCAGCCGCTTCACTTGACAACTCAGCAAAGGCAGCAGCAGCAGGTACAACATCATCATCATCATCATCACAATGTACATCCATGTGTATAATGCTGCCTGACTGAGACATATCCCCGTTATCTACATCCTCTGGCACTAATAGTTGCGCATCACTTATTTCTTCCAACTGATGTGAAAATAACTCCTCAGACGGATCAAGTGAAGCGGCTGTGGTGCTAGTGTTGGTGGTGGTGCCGGCGGGCTGGCGAGTGGTAAATTGAGAGGTGCCCGAAGCTGAGCTGGAGGAGGATGGTGCATTAAGGTTCCGAGCGGAAGCTGTAGACGATTGGGTGTCCTGTGTAAGCCAGTCAACTATGGCCTCAGAATTTTTTGAGTTCAGGGTCTGTGGTGGCCTCTGAACACTGGGCATTATTCTAGGGCCTAAGGAAATCCCAGCACCACGACCACGACGGCCCTTGCGGGGTGGCCTGCCTCTGCCTGTCATTTGTTTTTAATGTGTTGTTACTGTTGTACTATGAGTGCAAGCTGCTGTGCCACCTTATATATCAGTGGTGGGTGGGCAGTGGCACAGTACACTCTCTGTGGACCTGACAGCAGTCACTGGCACCCAGGCAACTGCAATTTAAAAAATATATATATTTTTTTTTACTTTGCAAGCTGCTGTGCCACCTTATATATCAGTGGTGGGTGGGCAGTGGCACAGTACACTCTCTGTGGACCTGACAGCAGTCACTGGCACCCAGGCAACTGCAATTTAAAAAATATATATATTTTTTTTTACTTTGCAAGCTGCTGTGCCACCTTATATATCAGTGGTGGGTGGGCAGTGGCACAGTACACTCTCTGTGGACCTGACAGCAGTCACTGGCACCCAGGCAACTGCAATTTAAAAAATATATATATTTTTTTTTACTTTGCAAGCTGCTGTGCCACCTTATATATCAGTGGTGGGTGGGCAGTGGCACAGTACACTCTCTGTGGACCTGACAGCAGTCACTGGCACCCAGGCAACTGCAATTTAAAAAATATATATATATTTTTTTTACTTTGCAAGCTGCTGTGCCACCTTATATATCAGTGGTGGGTGGGCAGTGGCACAGTACACTCTCTGTGGACCTGACAGCAGTCACTGGCACCCAGGCAACTGCAATTTAAAAAAAATATATTTTTTTTTACTTTGCAAGCTGCTGTGCCACCTTATATATCAGTGGTGGGTGGGCACACAGTGGCACTGCAGTGGGCACAGTACACTCTGTGGACCTGACAGTCACTGGCAGCCCAGGCAACTGCAATAATAAAAAATATTTTTTTTTTCAATTTATTGCAACAAGATGCTGTGCCACCGTATATATATCAGTGGTGGGCAGTGCACTGCAGTGGGTACAGTGCACTCTGTGGACCTGACACAGCACTCACTGCAATTATGACAGAGGAAAAAAAAAAATATTTTTTAAAATGCCAGGTACTGTGCCTGTGCCACCCGAAATGAGTGTGGTGTGCACACAGTACAGTCTGTGGTAGGTCTGTGGCCTCTCACACACAGCGGGCAGGCAACTGCAGTCACAGTGTACAATATATATATATATATATAGAAAAAACTCTATTACCTTACCAGCCCTTAAAAGGGCTTTTGGGGACGCTAAATATATATATATGTATATATATAAATAAAAAAAAAAAACCTCAATTACCAGCCCTTAAAAGGGCTTTTGGGGACACTAGATAGATAGATAGATAGATATATATATATAAGAAGAAACAACTCAATTACCAGCCCTTAAAAGGGCTTTTGGGGACGCTAGATATATATATATATATTTATATATATATAAAAAAAAAAATTACACAAATACCAGCCCTTAGAAGGGCTTTTTGGGGTGCTGTCCTTACAGCAGTAGTGGACCAAGAACACTGCAAGACCAGGAACACTGACTAACTGTCCCTAGCTTAACAGCAGCAGCAGCAGCTCTCCCTACTCTCACTACACACACTGCTTCAGAATGATCTAAGATGGATGCTGCCCTTGCTTATTTATAGGAGGTGGGAGGGTGTGGGAGGGAGGTATGCTGATTGGCTGGAAATGTGTCTGCTGACTGTGAGGTTCAGGGTCAAAGTTTGCCTCAATGATGTATTATGGGGGGGCGGACCGAACATCGCATATGTTCGCCCGCAGCGGCGAACGCGAACATGCGAAGTTCGCCGGGAACTGTTCGCCGGCGAACAGTTCTATACATCTCTATTGGAGAACATCGATCTGGTCAGGTGAAAGTGGGAAGTGAGTGAGATTGATTATATTAAGTGAACTAGAGTTGCTGTCTAAGGAAGTGTAGATGGTGTTGGGGCTTGTGGGACGAATCCCTTGAGTTTGGTTTGTTTCTTGACTTTGGGAGTAGCTCCCAATTGTGAAGCTAAAAAACCATCATCAGTAGTGGGGTTTAGTGATTTAGTGGTGGAAGGATGAGTAAGAATTTTTTTGTAGTGCGGGAGTGAGATCGCTAGTGTCAACGTGCTGTGTGGAAAGACGTCTTTTACCGTTCGGATTTCCCGGTGAATGCCCACCACCATTTAAAGTGCGTTTCTTAGCGCGGGTGCGCGGAACGTTCGATCGTGCTTTAACCTGTGGATGCATAGAGACAGGGTTAGACGAGTCAGACTCAGGATAATCATCAGTATAGTTTTGAGGACCCAAATTGCCAGGTTTCTTGGAATTACCAGTGGACCTGGGAGTCCAATTATAGGCATAGCCACCCATATGGGCAAGTTTATCTCGATTGAACTTCGACTGTTTTTTGAAAAATATATCTTGGTTGATTTTTTCCAATTGCAATTTTATCTCTTGCCATTTGGAAGGAAAATCATGATGTTCCATGACATGTTTGTACTGAGTGTTGAGGTTGCCAATCTCAACATTCAGCGCATCCATGTCCGATTTGTATTGAGTTACCAAAATGGTCATGAGTGCTTTACTACAATCGTCTAGAGCTGATTCCCAGCTCTTTTTGAATGAGTCCGAAGGATTTTTTGTAGTGGGAAATGTATGGAGCCTCAGTCCCTTGGGATTCAGGTTCTCTTTGATATACTTTTCAAAAAAAACGAATGTGCCAATGAAGATGAGATTTGCGTTTCAGCAATCCAAACATTTTTTGACAATAAATCTTAAGTTCCTCTATATCCCTATGATTAGAAGTGTAAGCCGACTGGATTTGAGACATAAAGTCTGTCCATTCTTCACCAAGAAGATCCATTATCACAAATACAATAACAAAATAAAAATATAGTATAAAATAGGTAATAAAGATTGGGGGACTGTCAAGGAAGGGTTGGGTACGCCCACGGTGTGTTATCCATCTATTGAACAGACGAACAGAGGAACAGACCCAAATTCAAAAATTATGTATAAGAAAGGGAGAGAAAGGCACCACGTCCCAAGTAATGCGTAGAAGGAGAAGGAATTGAGGAGGGCGTGTGGGGGACTTTTTTAACAGGGTGCCAACATGAGACAATGTATGCTAAGAGCATGTAATATAAAAAATATAATTTTTATTGAGAAAACAAACAATTAAAAGATGTAAACTGTATTTCGACACAGAAATCAATATTACAACAAAAATTGGTTACAAAACCACATACATGTTACAATTATAATTGCACAGATACAGTATATTGTGTTCTACACAGGGGTCTTTTTATAGCAGTTTGTAGACCCTATTACCAGCCAGAAGAGTGTCCTGGTTAGCGTCTGTGTAGAGATGAATGATGCCCAGAACTATAGCCCAACATGTTTCACGGCGAAGGCCGCTTCCTCAGGGGCAGTTGAGGGTTTGCACAAACATCAATACAATAACTAAAGAGAAAAAACAGTGTGAACCGCCATAGACTTTAATAGGCAGGCGAATTTTAAAACCCACAGGGACTCTTTCTGGCCACAATAGTAATGGAAAAGTTTCAAGGGGACAAACACCTGGACTGTGGCATGCCGGAGAGGGATCACACAAAAAAAAGTTCTTAAAAATTGTAATTTTTTGATAGAGAGCCAATTATTGGAAAAATTAAAAAAAAACTTTCTTTGGATTTAGCATCTGGGGGGTCTAAAAAGTGTAAGTGTAATTGTTTCAGCTCTGTAGCATGTCCAGAACCAGAAAAAAAAAATAGAATTAGGGTTAGGGCTAGGGTTAGGGTTAGGGTTAGGGTTAGGGCTAGGGTTAGGTTTAGGGTTTGGGTTATTTTTATGGCTAGGCTTAGAGGGTTAGGGTTAAGGTTAGAGGGTTAGGGTTATGGTTAGAGGGTTAGGGTTAGGTTTAGTGTTAGGGGCTAGGGTTAGGGTTACGGTGAGATACTTAGGGTTAGAGTTAGTAGCCCTACCCCTCTAACTCTAACCCTAAGCACTAAAAATAACCCTAACCTTAGCCCTGACCCTAACCCTAGCCCTAACCTTAGCCCTGACCCTAACCCTAGCCCTAACCCTAACCCTAACCCTAGCCCTAACCCTAATTCTATTTTTTTTCTGGTTCTGGACATGCTACAGAGCTGAAACTTCACAGGTACACTTTTTAGACCCCCCAGACAATAAATCCAAAGAATTTTTTTTTTTTTTTAATTTTTTTTTTTTTTTCAATAATTGGCTCTCTATCAAAAATGACAATTTTTAAGAACTTTTTTTGTGTGAAGTTTCAGCTCTGTAGCATGTCCAGAACCAGAAACAAAAGATAATTTTTCAGTAGAGCAGGGACACCTGGACTGTGGCATGCCGGAGGGGGATCCATGGCAAAACGCCCATGGAAAATGACGTAGTTGACGCAGATTCGGGTTTTGATCCGTAAAGGGCATAAATCATCTAACATTCCTAAATTGTTTGGAATAACGTGCTTTAAAACATCCAGTGTGTGAATACGATCAGGTATGATGTTTTATCGGTCAAGTAGTGTAAGGGTTACGCCCGCTTCACAGTGACAGACCAAACTCTGACAGACCAAACTCCCCGTTTAACAACAGTCAGTCAGTCCATTTGCACAACCGCAAACTCCCCATTTGCACAAGGTTGGATACCAAGCTAGCCATGTCCCGTTCCTTGTCCTCACTGACATCATTGAAGGTCTCTTCCTCCACCCAGCCACGTACAACACCAAGGGTCCCCGAAAGGTGACAACAAGCCCCCTGGGACGCCTGCTGTGGCTGGTATTCCACCTCCTCAAAGCCACCTTCCTCCTCTGACTTCTCTTCTTCAGACTCCTCTCTCTGCGTTGCCACAGGTCCAGCAATTGACAACGACAAGGCTGCTTCTGGTGGTGATGGGGACCACAACTCTTCCTCTTCATGCTCATCTACAGCCTGATCCAGTACTCTTCGCAGGGCACGCTCCAGAAAAAACGCATATGGGATGAGGTCGATGATGTTGCCGTGGGTTCGACTGACCACCAGGGTTGTCACCTCCGCAAAAGGACGCATGAGCCTACAGCCATTGTTCATGAGCATTCAGTAACGCGGCCAAAAAATACCCAGCTCCGCAGAAAGAATGAAAGAAAATGAATGTTTTTTCTATGAAAAATTATCCTGCGGATCGCTTTTGGTCTGTACACAATGAAGCAACGACCTTATCATCTGGGGTGTGCCAACACAATCCTAGAGGTGATCGCTTCATTGTGATACGCAAGCCCCTTCACCACGACAAGGTAACGATCACGAAGGGGAATTGACACATGTATGTGCCTTTTTTTTTGTTTTTTGTTTTTTTGCAGCCACAGTGTAGCACCAGAGGCCAGAAAAATTAGGCATGTACACATGCATGAAAAAGCAGGTATTGTTTCAGCCGCTGCTGTAGCAGCGGCCTGAAAAATTGAGGTTTTAAGGCAGAAAGTGCACTAAAACATTGCGGCTTGAACCGTAGTTGGTGGCGGAGACGTCACGTAAGTCATCCGGCATGCAGAGAATGATTATATACAGCAGCATGTGGACCATTTTTAGGCCAAGGCATCTCAGTCATCACCAGGCCTTTTTTAGTCAAATGCATCCCCCACTGTCAGTCCCTTCGGGATCCATGCCTCATTCATCTTAATAAACGTGAGGTAATCAATACTTTTTTGACCTAGGCGACTTCTCTTCTCAGTGACAATACCTCCTGCTGCGCTGAATGTCCTTTCTGACAGCACACTTGAAGCAGGGCAGGCCAGAAGTTCAATGGCAAATTGGGATAGCTCAGGCCACAGGTCAAGCCTGCACACCCAGTAGTCAAGGGGTTCATCGCTCCTCAGAGTGTCGATATCTGCAGTTAAGGCAAGGTAGTCTGCTACCTGTCGGTCGAGTCGTTCTCTGAGGGTGGACCCTGAAGGGCTGTGGCGATGCATAGGACTAAAAAAGCTCTGCATGTCCTCCATCAACAAGACGTCTGTAAAGCGTCCTGTCCTTGCCGGCGTGGTTGTGGTGGTAGGAGGAGGATTACTTTCACCTCTTCCCCTGTTGGATTCCCGTTGTGCTGTGACATCACCCTTATATGCTGTGTAAAGCATACTTTTTAACTTATTTTGTAGCTGCTGCATCCTTTGCGACTGCCGGTAATTGGGTAACATATCACAGACTTTCTGCTTATACCGGGGGTCTAGTAGCATGGCCACCCAGTACAGGTCGTTCTCCTTCAGCCTTTTTATACGAGGGTCCCTCAACAGGCATGACAGCATGAAAGACCCCATTTGCACAAGGTTGGATGCCGAGCTACTCATGTCCAATTCCTCGTCCTCACTGATGTCATTGAAGGTGTGTTCTTCCCCCCAGCCACGTACAACACCACGGGTACCAGATAGGTGACAACGAGCACCCTGGGATGCCTGCTGTGGTTGGTGTTCCTCCTCCTCAAAGCCACATTCCTCCTCTGACTCCTCTTCCTCACACTCCTCTTCCAGTGTTGCCGCAGGTCCAGCAATCGATGGTAAGGCTGTTTCTGGTGGTGGTGATGGTGACCACAACTCTTCCTCTTCACGCTCATCTACGGCCTGATCCAGCACTCTTCTCAGGGCACGCTCCAGGAAAAAAACATATGGGATGATGTCGCTGATGGCGCCTTCGGTGCGACTCACTAGGTTTGTCACCTCCTCAAAAGGACGCATGAGCCTACAGGCATTGCGCATGAGCGTCCAGTAACGTGGCAAAAAAATACCCAGCTCCGCAGAGGCTGTCCTAGCACCCCGGTCATACAAATACTCGTTGACCGCTTTTTCTTGTTGGAGCAGGCGGTCGAACATTAGCAGTGTTGAATTCCAACGTGTCGGGCTGTCGCAAATCAAGCGCCTCACTGGCATGTTGTTTCGCCGCTGAATATCTGCAAAGTGCGCCATGGCCGTGTAGGAACGCCTGAAATGGCCACACACCTTCCTGGCCTGCTTGAGGACGTCCTGTAAGCCTGGGTACTTCTGCACAAAACGTTGCACAATCAGATTCAACACATGTGCCATGCACGGCACATGTGTCAACTTGCCCAAATTCAATGCCGCCAACAAATTGCTGCCGTTGTCACACACCACTTTGCCGATCTCCAGTTGGTGCGGGGTCAGCCACTGATCCACCTGTGCGTTCAGGGCGGACAGTAGTGCTGGTCCGGTGTGACTCTCTGCTTTCAGGCAAGTCAACCCCAAGACAGCGTGACACTGTCGTATGCGGCATGTGGAATAGCCCCTGGGGAGCTGGGGGGGTGTAGTTGGTGTGGAGCAAGACGCAACAGCAGAAGAGGACTCAGCCGAGGAGGTTAGCAAAGAGGATGGAGTAGGAGGAGTAGAGGAGGTGGCAGCAGGCCTGCCTGCAAGTCGTGGCGGTGTCACCAACTCCTCTGCAGCAGAGCCACGCATTCCATGCTTGGCAGCCGCCAGCAGGTTTACCCAATGCGCAGTGTAAGTTATATACCTGCCCTGACCGTGCTTTGCAGACCAGCTATCAGTGGTCAGATGGACCCTTGCCCCAACACTGTGTGCCAGACGGGACATGATTTCCTTTTCCACAATAGAGTACAGGTTGGGGATTGCCTTTTGTGAAAAATAATTTCGGCCGGGTACCTTCCACTGCGGTGTCCCAATAGCGACAAATTTTTTGAAGGCCTCAGACTCCACCAGCTTGTATGGTAAAAGCTGGCGGGCTAAGAGTTCCGACGCCAGGCAAGGGGGTGACTCTGTGAGATTGGCTTCTTACGCTCAAACATTTCCTTGACAGACACCTGACTGTGGGCAGGTGAGCAGGAACTGCTGAAGGTGAGAGGCGGAGGGGCGGGTTGTTGATAGGGGGCATGGAGGACAGCAGTGGTTGACGTGGCTGAAGATGCTGGACCAGGAGGAGGATGGTGGCTTTCAGTTTGTGTGCTGCTTTTACTCATGTATTGATCCCATAGGTGTTTGTGATGTGAGATCATGTGCCTTCGCAAAGCAGTTGTACCTATGTGGGTGTTGGACTTCCCACGACTCAGTTTCTTTTGGCACAGGTTACAAATGGCATCGCTGATATCAGAGGCAGACACACAAAAAAAATGCCACACTGCTGAGCTTTGCAAGGACGGCATTCTGGTGGTGGCAACAGCTTGCGTTGATTGGCGTGCTGTCTGGCTGACCCCGGGTGCCGAATCTACATGCTGTCTGACTGCGCCACTAGCTCCTTGCGATGACCTCCTCCCCCTGCTTCCAACTCGTCTCCTCCTCCTCTCTGTCTCCCCATCCGAACTTTCCCCCTCTTCTTCTGCTCTTCGAGCAGGCACCCAGGTGACATCCACAGACACATCGTCATCATCAGCCGCTTCACTTGACAACTCAGCAAAGGCAGCAGCAGCAGGTACAACATCATCATCATCATCATCACAATGTACATCCATGTGTATAATGCTGCCTGACTGAGACATATCCCCGTTATCTACATCCTCTGGCACTAATAGTTGCGCATCACTTATTTCTTCCAACTGATGTGAAAATAACTCCTCAGACGGATCAAGTGAAGCGGCTGTGGTGCTAGTGTTGGTGGTGGTGCCGGCGGGCTGGCGAGTGGTAAATTGAGAGGTGCCCGAAGCTGAGCTGGAGGAGGATGGTGCATTAAGGTTCCGAGCGGAAGCTGTAGACGATTGGGTGTCCTGTGTAAGCCAGTCAACTATGGCCTCAGAATTTTTTGAGTTCAGGGTCTGTGGTGGCCTCTGAACACTGGGCATTATTCTAGGGCCTAAGGAAATCCCAGCACCACGACCACGACGGCCCTTGCGGGGTGGCCTGCCTCTGCCTGTCATTTGTTTTTAATGTGTTGTTACTGTTGTACTATGAGTGCAAGCTGCTGTGCCACCTTATATATCAGTGGTGGGTGGGCAGTGGCACAGTACACTCTCTGTGGACCTGACAGCAGTCACTGGCACCCAGGCAACTGCAATTTAAAAAATATATATATTTTTTTTTACTTTGCAAGCTGCTGTGCCACCTTATATATCAGTGGTGGGTGGGCAGTGGCACAGTACACTCTCTGTGGACCTGACAGCAGTCACTGGCACCCAGGCAACTGCAATTTAAAAAATATATATATTTTTTTTTACTTTGCAAGCTGCTGTGCCACCTTATATATCAGTGGTGGGTGGGCAGTGGCACAGTACACTCTCTGTGGACCTGACAGCAGTCACTGGCACCCAGGCAACTGCAATTTAAAAAATATATATATTTTTTTTTACTTTGCAAGCTGCTGTGCCACCTTATATATCAGTGGTGGGTGGGCAGTGGCACAGTACATTCTCTGTGGACCTGACAGCAGTCACTGGCACCCAGGCAACTGCAATTTAAAAAATATATATATATTTTTTTTACTTTGCAAGCTGCTGTGCCACCTTATATATCAGTGGTGGGTGGGCAGTGGCACAGTACACTCTCTGTGGACCTGACAGCAGTCACTGGCACCCAGGCAACTGCAATTTAAAAAAAATATATTTTTTTTTACTTTGCAAGCTGCTGTGCCACCTTATATATCAGTGGTGGGTGGGCACACAGTGGCACTGCAGTGGGCACAGTACACTCTGTGGACCTGACAGTCACTGGCAGCCCAGGCAACTGCAATAATAAAAAATATTTTTTTTTTCAATTTATTGCAACAAGATGCTGTGCCACCGTATATATATCAGTGGTGGGCAGTGCACTGCAGTGGGTACAGTGCACTCTGTGGACCTGACACAGCACTCACTGCAATTATGACAGAGGAAAAAAAAAATATTTTTTAAAATGCCAGGTACTGTGCCTGTGCCACCCGAAATGAGTGTGGTGTGCACACAGTACAGTCTGTGGTAGGTCTGTGGCCTCTCACACACAGCGGGCAGGCAACTGCAGTCACAGTGTACAATATATATATATATATAGAAAAAACTCTATTACCTTACCAGCCCTTAAAAGGGCTTTTGGGGACGCTAAATATATATATATGTATATATATAAATAAAAAAAAAAAACCTCAATTACCAGCCCTTAAAAGGGCTTTTGGGGACACTAGATAGATAGATAGATAGATATATATATATAAGAAGAAACAACTCAATTACCAGCCCTTAAAAGGGCTTTTGGGGACGCTAGATATATATATATATATTTATATATATATAAAAAAAAAATTACACAAATACCAGCCCTTAGAAGGGCTTTTTGGGGTGCTGTCCTTACAGCAGTAGTGGACCAAGAACACTGCAAGACCAGGAACACTGACTAACTGTCCCTAGCTTAACAGCAGCAGCAGCAGCTCTCCCTACTCTCACTACACACACTGCTTCAGAATGATCTAAGATGGATGCTGCCCTTGCTTATTTATAGGAGGTGGGAGGGTGTGGGAGGGAGGTATGCTGATTGGGTGGAAATGTGTCTGCTGACTGTGAGGTTCAGGGTCAAAGTTTGCCTCAATGATGTATTATGGGGGGGCGGACCGAACATCGCATATGTTCGCCCGCAGCGGCGAACGCGAACATGCGAAGTTC
The DNA here is from genome assembly GCF_965119305.1 of Pelophylax lessonae. Taxonomy (NCBI): domain Eukaryota; kingdom Metazoa; phylum Chordata; class Amphibia; order Anura; family Ranidae; genus Pelophylax; species Pelophylax lessonae. The sequence goes on along the minus strand of NC_138771.1, from coordinate 412,676,167 downwards.
GCCGGGAACTGTTCGCCGGCGAACAGTTCTATACATCTCTATTGGAGAACATCGATCTGGTCAGGTGAAAGTGGGAAGTGAGTGAGATTGATTATATTAAGTGAACTAGAGTTGCTGTCTAAGGAAGTGTAGATGGTGTTGGGGCTTGTGGGACGAATCCCTTGAGTTTGGTTTGTTTCTTGACTTTGGGAGTAGCTCCCAATTGTGAAGCTAAAAAACCATCATCAGTAGTGGGGTTTAGTGATTTAGTGGTGGAAGGATGAGTAAGAATTTTTTTGTAGTGCGGGAGTGAGATCGCTAGTGTCAACGTGCTGTGTGGAAAGACGTCTTTTACCGTTCGGATTTCCCGGTGAATGCCCACCACCATTTAAAGTGCGTTTCTTAGCGCGGGTGCGCGGAACGTTCGATCGTGCTTTAACCTGTGGATGCATAGAGACAGGGTTAGACGAGTCAGACTCAGGATAATCATCAGTATAGTTTTGAGGACCCAAATTGCCAGGTTTCTTGGAATTACCAGTGGACCTGGGAGTCCAATTATAGGCATAGCCACCCATATGGGCAAGTTTATCTCGATTGAACTTCGACTGTTTTTTGAAAAATATATCTTGGTTGATTTTTTCCAATTGCAATTTTATCTCTTGCCATTTGGAAGGAAAATCATGATGTTCCATGACATGTTTGTACTGAGTGTTGAGGTTGCCAATCTCAACATTCAGCGCATCCATGTCCGATTTGTATTGAGTTACCAAAATGGTCATGAGTGCTTTACTACAATCGTCTAGAGCTGATTCCCAGCTCTTTTTGAATGAGTCCGAAGGATTTTTTGTAGTGGGAAATGTATGGAGCCTCAGTCCCTTGGGATTCAGGTTCTCTTTGATATACTTTTCAAAAAAACGAATGTGCCAATGAAGATGAGATTTGCGTTTCAGCAATCCAAACATTTTTTGACAATAAATCTTAAGTTCCTCTATATCCCTATGATTAGAAGTGTAAGCCGACTGGATTTGAGACATAAAGTCTGTCCATTCTTCACCAAGAAGATCCATTATCACAAATACAATAACAAAATAAAAATATAGTATAAAATAGGTAATAAAGATTGGGGGACTGTCAAGGAAGGGTTGGGTACGCCCACGGTGTGTTATCCATCTATTGAACAGACGAACAGAGGAACAGACCCAAATTCAAAAATTATGTATAAGAAAGGGAGAGAAAGGCACCACGTCCCAAGTAATGCGTAGAAGGAGAAGGAATTGAGGAGGGCGTGTGGGGGACTTTTTTAACAGGGTGCCAACATGAGACAATGTATGCTAAGAGCATGTAATATAAAAAATATAATTTTTATTGAGAAAACAAACAATTAAAAGATGTAAACTGTATTTCGACACAGAAATCAATATTACAACAAAAATTGGTTACAAAACCACATACATGTTACAATTATAATTGCACAGATACAGTATATTGTGTTCTACACAGGGGTCTTTTTATAGCAGTTTGTAGACCCTATTACCAGCCAGAAGAGTGTCCTGGTTAGCGTCTGTGTAGAGATGAATGATGCCCAGAACTATAGCCCAACATGTTTCACGGCGAAGGCCGCTTCCTCAGGGGCAGTTGAGGGTTTGCACAAACATCAATACAATAACTAAAGAGAAAAAACAGTGTAAGTAACGTGTGGATCACAGTACATAGAGTCATATGCATATCATACTTTGTATATATATTCTATTATAACATTTATAACAAGAAAATACATTTCAAACTAGTTGGTCATGAAGGGAGGGTCTGGATTTATACCACACCTGAGAAAAAGGCAATTATCTGCACAGCAAGCCTGGAATCAGGACCGCAAGGTAGGTGTATCCCCCCCGGGGGCGAGCACGGGAGCCGACCAAAAAACAGTTGATTGAACAGGTCTTTATCTAAAAGAATATATGAAAATAATGAATACAAGCTATTGAGTAATGTTTTTCCCAGTAGGGATTGTTTGGGTAAGAGGTTTAATTAGATATGAATGGGTATGCGGTTGTTCAGCCAACCATTGTATAATACAGACAATATTCAGGAACCTTACCCAAGTCGCTTGAAGTGTTATCTTGAGGGCAGGGATCGGGGTAATGGAGACCAAGTTCCCAGAAGAGGAACCAAAACGGTCCACAACACGGCCAAATAGGGAAGGTGCCAATATGGCGTCCTCCGTGGCTATGAAGTAAAAAATAGTAAAAAGTAATAAGAAATGGCCAATAACCAGCACATAAGTTGCATATAAATGAAAAGGGGGACTTGTTATTGTGTATTTTGAAAGATAGATAGGCCGCCATATATTGGTGGCGGTCAGTTAACATCAATTAGGCAACAATATAATGGAGGTGGTTAAGGTATAAATATGGAGGCAAAGGGCTTCATCCATAATAGATGAAGACATAGCTGATCGCCAAACATGGAAGCCTATGGTATACAAACAAGGTAGTATAGAAGATAGTCTGATAGAGAGCAAGTTCGCATACCTGGTGCTAGTGGAAACAGCGTATCCTGTCCCTGCTGGTGCAGTGGGAGTCACTGAGTCCCGCCGTTTTGTTGAGAAGGCTCCACCTCGGCAGCGTCATGACGTCACGACGCTGCTCGAGGCTGATCCACACGTTACTTACACTGTTTTTTCTCTTTAGTTATTGTATTGATGTTTGTGAAAACCCTCAACTGCCCCTGAGGAAGCGGCCTTCGCCACGAAACATGTCGGGCTATAGTTCTGGGCATCATTCATCTCTACACAGACGCTAACCAGGACACTCTTCTGGCTGGTAATAGGGTCTACAAACTGCTATAAAAAGACCCCCGTGTAGAACGCAATATACTGTATCTGTGCAATTATAATTGTAACATGTATGTGGTTTTGTAACCAATTTTTGTTGTAATACTGATTTCTTTGTCGAAATACAGTTTACATCTTTTAATTGTTTGTTTTCTCAATAAAAATTATATTTTTTATATTACATGCTCTTAGCATACATTGTCTCATGTTGGCACCCTGTTAAAAAAGTCCCCCACACGCCCTCCTCAATTCCTTCTCCTTCAAAAAAAGAAAATGGCTTATTCCTTGGCTCAATGGGTAGAACTGCATGAAGTGAAATGTAAACAGTAAGATATCCCCCGAGCACTCCAGTATGCAATAGGAACATCTCCAATGGTGTAGAGCCAGGACCCATGCACCATGGTTAGGTTGCGACACATATGGGATCCTGGATCCAGCACCCTCAGAAATGGTATAAGCTGCTCTTAGAGTGCCTACCAGCAATGGAGGGGTAAAGAGAAAGGGGTTGAAAACGAAAGTGAAGAAAGAAATGGAAGAGGAAGCCCCAACTTATTTTTATTTCATTTTAGTTTTCATGTGCTGAGAAGGTGAGTTTTTACTGCTGTGGAAGGTTAATACCTCTGACTGGTTTATATTACTGTCAGTGTTCCCCCTGGGAATATTAACAAATTCATTTTTTCCTGGTGACCATTGATAAGGGGACAGAAAGTAATGGAGAAATTACAAATGTTAGGTGTCGCCAGAACAGGAATAGAAGAGAGATCTTAAAAAAAAATGTTTAAAAAGGGACTTCCCTTTATTTTGAGAGATTTATGCCTCACCTTCTATTGGGTCTACAAGATAGGAATTGAATGCAAATCTCCCCAAAATGATACAAATGCCTTCATACACTATGGCTTTTGATATACTGTGAGTAGCTTTTTCACAAGCTGCTGGGGACTAGGGATGATCGAACGGTTCGGGTCGACCATCAGTTCGGCCTGAACATTGGGTGTTCGAGGTTCGGCCGAATTTAGAACTTTTTGCCCAAAAAGTTCGGAATTCAGCAACCAGAACCGACCAAAATGCAATGCTTCAGGAAATGGGCTTTAAAAGCCCATGATTGGACCAGAACCATTAGCAAAAGCCAATTGAGGGGGCAGGAGAATGCTAGGAATGTGATTGGAGTGACTAGGGGGTCCCTAGACCAATCATTAGTGAATACGCCCCCCAGTATATAAGATTACCCCCGCCATATTCTTAGCATTGTTATACTGCACATGAAAGAGAGTGGAAGCAGTTCTGTTAATTTTACTTTAAAAGTGTCATTTAGCTATTTATTAGTGTGAGGAAAGGGATATCTAGTGTAGTTAGAGTGCTCCTTTACACTTAAGTTAGCTTAAAAAAATTAGTTTCTGTAGGGAAAGTGTTAAGTGTAAAGGGACCGTAGTGTAGTGTAGGGTTAACTGGCAGTGACTGCTATGGCAGGGTGACAAAACCCTTCCATAGCAGGGTGACCGCTATAGAGAAATGATCATTTCTCTGAGTTGCTTCGGAACTGGAATATGGCTTCTCACCAGCCAAGCATTTTTTATGCTGCAGGGGCTGCCACTGCCAGTGCTTTTTTGAGGACATGTTTGATGTCAGACATGACATCTGAACATGTGTATAGGGGTATATATACACATATATGTCTGTATATATACCCCTAGACATATATAGTTGTGATAGTAGCAGAAATAAATGCTTGCACTAATGAAATCATTTACAGTAATATATTTCTGCTACTATCACACCTATATATGGCTAGGTGTCTATATACATATAATTATGTGTGTATATATATATACCACTATACACAAGTTCAGATGTTTTGCCTGCCTCAAAAGAACCCAAAAAAAATCCAAAAAAACGCTAGCGTCAAAAAAAAATGCCCAGGTGTGTTTTTGCTGGCATTTTTTGGGGGGTTTTGGAGGCAGGCAAAACATCTGAACTTGTGTATAGTGGTGTATATACACACATCCATATATTTATATACACACCTAGACATATATAGGTGTGATAGTAGCAGAAATATATGCTTGCGCTAATGAAATCATTTACAGTAATATATTTCTGCTACTATCACACCTATATATGGCTAGGTGTCTATATACATATAATTATGTGTGTATATATATACCACTATACACAAGTTCAGATGTTTTGCCTGCCTCAAAAGAACCCAAAAAAATTCCAAAAAAACGCTAGCGTCAAAAAAAAAAATGCCCAGGTGTGTTTTTGCTGGCATTTTTTGGGGGGTTTTGGAGGCAGGCAAAACATCTGAACTTGTGTATAGTGGTGTATATACACACATCCATATATTTATATACACACCTAGACATATATAGGTGTGATAGTAGCAGAAATATATGCTTGCGCTAATGAAATCATTTACAGTAATATATTTCTGCTACTATCACACCTATATATGGCTAGGTGTCTATATACATATAATTATGTGTGTATATATACCACTATACACAAGTTCAGGTGTTTTGCCTGCCTCAAAAGAACCCAAAAAAATGCCAAAAAAACGCTAGCGTCAAAAAAAAATGCCCAGGTGTGTTTTTGCTGGCATTTTTTGGGGGGTTTTGGAGGCAGGCAAAACATCTGAACTTGTGCACAGTACCACTATACACAAGTTCAGATGTTTTTCCTGACTGCAAAGAACCCAAAAAAATGCCTGCTATTAAACCGGCAAGGTGTTACAGCAGAGAAGCCATATTCCTGTGCTGAAAGTTTTCTAATGCAAACAATCCTTTTTTTTTTATGGTTCTGGACATGCTACAGAGCTGAAACTTCACAGGTACACCTTTTAGACCCCCCAGACACAAAATCACACAAAAAAAGTTCTTAAAAATTGTCATTTTTGATAAAAAAAGCCAATTATTGAAAAAATTAAAAAAAAAAAAAGAGAGATTTTTTGATTTTTGGATTTCGTATCTGGGGGGTCTAAAAAGTGTACATGTGAAGTTTCAGCTCTGTAGCATGTCCAGAACGATAAAAAAAAGATCGTTTGTATTAGAACACTTTCAGATCACCAATATGGCTTCTCGGTTTCCACACCTTGCCGGTTTAATAGCAGGCATTTTTTTGGGTTCTTTGCAGTCAGGAAAAACGCTTACAATCTACAAGGGAAGGTCAAGTGAAACAAAAGGCAGTACCCAAGGGGAATGGGCAGATGGAGAAAAGGGAGGTAGAGTTGTTAGGTGTGGGTAGGATAGGCTTCTCTGAAGAGGAGGGTTTTTAAAGATAGCCTAAAAGCTAATAGAGTAGGAGATAAATCAGACAGATAAGGGTAAGGAGTTCTATAGGACTGGAGAGGCTCTGGTAAAGTCCTGGAGGTGAGCATGGGAGGAGGTGACAAGGGAGCTAGAGAGCAGGAGGTTTTGAGAGGAATGAATAGAGCGATTAGGTTGGTATTTTGAGACTAGGCTAGTGATGTAGTTGGGGGCTAAGCAGTGGATTGCTTTGAAAGATGTTGTAAGTATTTTGAATTTGATTCGTTGGGTGAGCGGAAGCCAGTGGAGGGCTTGACAGAGAGGAGCGGCGGACACTGAGCGATCGGTAAGATGGATGAGTCTGGCGGCAGCATTCATGATGGATTGAAGGGGGGATAGCATCAAAAACCCAATATACCATCAAAAACACATACTGTATATCTTTCCTTATAGGTATAAAAAGTAACTTTAAAATTATAATAAAAGTCCCATGAAGTTTGTGATATCCAGAATATTACTTAAAACGCTATGCATACCAAGCCATATAACTCAGCATTATACAGTATAGGGAAAATAGGTTCTTCTTGTGCTCGTGCTTATAAAGTGCCTCCAGTACTTCCACCCTTCACACCATGCACTCACCAGAGATGTATGACTCTGGATGGTGGGTGCTAAAATGTTTAAGTGTGGATATAGTGTATCGAGTGCCACTGGCTCCAGTCCCCTTACTTGTCAATCAATTCAATCCCAAATTGAATAATGGCATGAATCAAGAGATCACAGAGAGAAATTCATTGAGCAGGTAGTTTATTAATGCATTCACATAAAAAACAACAATGTTCCCCCTGTCGGGTGTACACTTACATATTAATATGCCTTCTCGGTACTCATGATTTCTAGTGTTATATATGTAATGTTACAATCCACAATCCACTATCCATATATGTTTTTGATGGTATGTGGGCTATATGAAGAGTTTCACAACCATATTGAAAATGTGTTTTCTTTGTTGATATTACTCTTCACATTACCATAGCACAGCTCACAATTTGTATTGTTTTGAAAAGTATTCTATTCTTTTCTATTCCTATCTTTTATTTTCTATTTCATTATTTTTTATTCTTTTTTTTTTTTAATTGTTTATTGATTTTCAATTCAATGTGTACAAAACAAGTTTAAAAACTCCAAATACTTCACAATACACAATAAATATCATCCCCTCCCATGCCCCTAATCCCGTCAGCCACCCCCCCTCCTCCTTTTCTACCCATATGTGCCTCCCCTCCTACCGCTCCTTTTACTCATCTCTACTACCTAAGTATTCCATATTATATATATATTCCGTTCTATTGAACCAATCTCTGAGGGTGGGACTTTCTGCATCTAACAATTTCTTCGGAATTGCCCCCTTTGCTGCATTTATCAGGTTTGGGACAAGCGCATTTTTATACTGCTTATGTGATTTATCTGTTTTATGAAATTAGCACGTCCATGGATCGTCCGTGATACACACTCCTGTAATTTCCCTGATAAACTGTTGTACCTTCTGCCAGTAGTCACGAATCTTGGGACAATCCCACCGAATATTATACATCATACCAGCCCCTCCAACACAATTTTGATTTTTCTGGATGGAATTTATGTGCTTTTACCGGTGTTATATACCATCTCAATATGCTTTTATAGTTCATTTCAATGGTGTTCACATCCATCGCAGGGCAGTGTACGGCTCTCAATATAACACTCACTTCCTGCTCCTTTTAAACATGATCCTATCTCTTTTTCCTATGTTTCAATAAATGGAGGTTTCCCCAGGCCCACCATCTCTGTTAACATCTTGCATATCTGAGATATACCATGTTTTAATTTTATTAGTGGATTACAAAGTGTTTCCACTAAATTCAGGCCCTTCTCGGATATGATAGGTTGTGGCAGAGATCTCACAAAATGTTTTAGCTGCTACTATCTCCATTCAACATTAGTTTTCCTCCCCTTGTGTTGACTTCATGATATGGCCTAATCTTTCCACCTTGTGTTATGTCTTTTAACTGTGTGTTTTTTATCCCGTTCCCAAATTGTATCTCATCCCCAGGTGCAAAATATCTTGTGCCATTTAATGGTAATAAAGGAGAGTTATATTCCCATTTTTTCTGTCTGTAAATCATATCCCTTATTTTAAATACCACTCTTGTAAATTCAAGTGTATCTGCGTGCAAAGTGGCTCGATAACGTCTGGCGACGTAGACCTACGTCACCAGACATTCCCCTCTCTCGGCGGCGCCCGCGCGCCGCCGGAGATTTGCCCACGCTGTATTCAGTCACAGCGGGAGTCGGGCCAGGGGAGGAGCGGCGACGATTGCCGCTGCTCTTCCCCGATTGTCGGGGAATCGAGTGTGGAGATCCGCCTGCTTGTGTTTACGTGACAGGCAGGGTCAGATTGCAGAGTTCAGCATAGCTGAACCTGCGATCTGTCCTTGTGTCACATAGCCCCCTCCCCCCACACACGTCAGTAAGCACCAGGCATACATTAACCCCTTGATCACCAATAAAAATTAACCCCTTCCCTGCCAGTGTAATTTTTACAGTAACAGTGCATATTTATAGCACTAATTACTGTAGTAATGTCACTGGTACCCCCAAAAGTGTCAAAAATGTCAGTCAAGGGTCCGATCTGTCCGCCGCAATGTCGCAGTCCCGCAAAAAAAATCGCAGATCGCCGCCATTACTCGTTAAAAAAAAAAACACCAAAAATGACAGAAATCTTTCCCTTAGTTAGTAAACACAATAACTTTTGCGCAAACCAATCAAAATACGCTTATTGCAATTTTTTTTACCAAAAATATGTAGCAGAAAACAAATTGGCCTAAAATGATAAGCAATTTTGATTTTTACATTTTTTTGGGGGGGAATTTCATATAAAAAAATGTGAAAAATATTGTTATTTTTTCAAAATTGTCGCTCTTTTTTTGTTTATAGCGCAAAAAGTAAAAATCGCACAGGTGATCAAATACCACCAAAAGAAAGCTCTGTTTGTGGGAAAAAAAGAACGTAAATTTTGTTTGGGTATGGCGTTGCATGACCACGCAATTGTCAGTTAAATTCGCACAGTGCCGAATCGCAAAAAGTGGCCCAGGCATAAGACAGCAAAATCCTCCGGTGGTAAAGTGGTTAATTGTGTTCTACTTAGTGTAGTTTAGATCTGAACCCATCTTTTATCTGAATTTGTTTTGGTCCACTGTAACATACGTGCAGTGTTGGTGTAGTTACTCAAAAAATTTAACTAGTTACTTCTGTAAATTGTAATGAGATTACTTTACTAGTTACTGCATTTTAAGGGTAACTTTACTACTGATTACTTTACTTTACTTTTGAAAAAAAATATGAACAAATTCCAATGCGCATATTTATTTGTAGTGCACAAAAAAACAATACAATATATTTATATATATATGACCACAGCGTGCCCCCTTTCAATGCCAGAGTGACCACAGCGTGCCCCCTTTCAATGCCAGAGTGACCACAGCATGCCCCCTTTCAATGCCAGACTGACCACAGCGTGCCCCCTTTCAATGCCAGAGTGACCACAGTGTGCCCCCTTTCAGTGCCAGAGTGACCACAGCGTGCCCCCTTTCAATGCCAGAGTGACCACAGCGTGCCCCCAGATTGACCACAGTGTGCCCCTTTCAATGCCAGAGTAACCACAGTGTTCCCCCATATTGACAAGAGTGTGCCCCCTTTCAATGCCAGAGTGACCACAGCGTGCCCCCAGATTGACCACAGTGTGCCCCCTTTCAATGCCAGAGTGACCACAGCATGCCCCCTTTTAATGACAGAGTGACCACAGTGTGCCCCCTTTCAATGCCAGAGTGACCACAGTGTGCCCCCTTTCAATGCCAGAGTGACCACAGTGTGCCCCCAGATTGACCACAGCGTGCCCCCAGATTGACCACAGCGTGTCCCCAGAGTGACCACAGCGTGCCCCCCAGATTGACCACAGTGTGCCCCTTTTCCTCCCCGCGTATCCTCATCCTCCCGCCTCCTCCCCGCGTCTCCTCGTCCTCCCGCCTCCTCCTCCCCACGTCTCCTCGTCCTCCCGCATCCTCCTCCCTGCGTCTCCTCGTCCTCCCGCCTCCTCCTCCCTGCGTCTCCTCGTCCTCCCGCCTCCTCCTCTGCCCGCGTGAGATGTCAACGGCTTGGGTAACGCAGGAAAGCGCGTTACTCAAGCCGAGTAAAGTAATTTAGTTACCAATGTTATGAATGTAACGCTTTACATTACTACGTTACCAAAAAAAGTAACGTAGTTAACGTAACACGTTACATTGTAACTTGTTACCCCCAACACTGCATACGTGACATTATAACCGCTATATAATATCTTTTAATATCTGGTGCCGCTAGTCCACCCTGTGATTTGTCTCTGCTGAGAGCCGTATACTGTATTCTGGGCTTTTTCCCCTGCCAAATACATTTTAGAAACATTGTTTTTATTGTTCTAAAGTATGCCGATGGAATAGCAATTGGTAGCATTTGAAACCATATAGAATATTAGGTAGCATGATCATCTTGATTGTATTTATTCTCCCCAACCATGAGAGTGGGCAACTCAATATTTTTTTAATATCTGCTTTTATCTCAATTAGCATGGGTATATAGTTTACGAGATAGAGGTTTTCGAATGATGAAGGTAAATTTATCCCAAGGTATTTTCCTTTTGACTTTACCCAAGTAAATGGGAATTCCTTCTGTAATGCCAGTCCATCTTTCTTACTTAGCCCGATATTTAGAATTTCTGATTTTATTGGGTTAATCTTAAAATTTGACAATTCCCCATATTTCTTTAATTCCTTCATCACATTTGGGAGGGCTATTCTGATAGTGATAAAGAACAAGACATCATCAGCATATGCTGCCACTTTATGTTCCTCCTGTCCAACCTTTACTCCTCCTATATCTACATTATTCCTTATTGTCGCTAATAATGGTTCTAGCAACAGGACGAACAACAGTGGAGAAAGAGGGCACCCCTGTCTTGTTCCATTAAACAAATTGGGGGGATAACATTTATCATTTACCTTTACTGAAGCTGTTGGGTTCCTGTAAAATGCCCTAATCCATTGGATCATTGGATCATTCTCAGTCTTATACCCAAGTCCTCTATTGTTCCCAGCATAAACTCCCAGTCCCCCCTGTCAAATGCTTTCTCAGCATCTTTTGACAACAGGAGGGCTGGGTTTTTTAAAGCCTCTAGCTTTGTGTAATAGAAATAATGTTCTAATTCCGTTATTCCTCCCCTCTACTTGGAATGAATCCTGTCTGATCTGGATGAATCCAATCTACCATTAAGTATTTTAATCGGGTTGCTAATACTTTTGCATATAGTTTTGTATCATCATTTAACAATGCTATTGGTCTATAGTTGGAACATAGGGTTGCATCTTTTCATTCTTTGGGTATTACCATAACGTGTGCCTGTAATGATTCTGGTCTCATTTTCCTCCTTTCTCCTATCCCATTCATATAAGTTCAAAGTTTTGGCACTAGTATTCCCTTGAACCTTCTACAACACTGGGTGGTATACCTGTCCGGGTCTTGACTTTTTCCTGTCTGTGAATTTTTTAGTGCCTCCATTATCTCCTCTTGCTTGATTAATGTCTCTAGAGCTGATCATTTTGGCAGTTTTTATTCCTTTATATATTTTTGTATCCTTTGTTTTCTATTTTGTTCTACTTCATATGATTCCTTTTGCCGCACACCATAGAAAATGTTGTAGTGACTTTGGAAAGCTTTAGCTCTCTCTGTTGTTGAATATACCATATTCCCCCTATGGTCTTTTATTATTTCTATGTAATTATTTGTCTTTTTACTTTTTAACATTCTTGCCAGGTATTTCCCTGGTTTTTCCCTATTTTCCCTATTTGTATCTTTCCCTAGCAACTCTATTAAATTTAGTATATATAGTGGGTAAAAAGGCGCTGGTAATCTTTTATATTGCTGGATATAAATACTACGGTATCTCGTATTTTATAAATATTTGAAAATAGTATAAAAGATGTACGTGCTGTGTTGTACAAAGTGCAAATATAATTAATACATATCAAGGTGCTAACTAGTGCATCAACCTAAAATTACAGGTGCTGGCTTTTACTAGTGCACAAATTAAATAAATATATTGTTATTATTCAGTTAGTGCAACAAGCAAATAAAGTGCTTACTGGTGCATAAACATAGTATATTTAAAGTGCAAGTGCTGACCTTAATTATACAAGGATTATAATAAATCAAAAATGCTTCCTAGTGTATCCACAAATAAATTAAATCACGTACACTTAAATTATAACAATATTAAATTATCGTACTCACTATTACAGTGCTCCAAAACATGTGAGAAAGTGTCTCTAAAATTAGTTCTGAGCAATTCATGCAACCAAATTGTGCTTATATAGTCTTGATTGTTTAATTCTAAAGTGCTCCAGGTGATGGGGTGTGTCACACGTAGCCTCTTACCAGCTTCCGACAGGTCACAAGGACCCCCAACGCCTGTGATCCCTTTAACTGGGTGGATCAGACCTCTCCTCGATTTCTTTTACTTGAATATCCTGCTCCTACGTTACTCGTACATGGACCATATAGTCCGCACATATAAAGATATGAAAGATAGCCTCCAATAGTGAAATATTGTTTATTTGAATAAAATTACACTATGAGATAACAATTGGCTTCTTACTATTTGTTGTGCCCTCCTGGCACTGGGCAATTCGGCAGTTAAGATCGTACGGGTATTGGGAAGATACCGTCCGAGGATCTGCAGCACCCTCCTATATCTCCTTTCCCTGTTTACTTGCGGCGGTCGGCGTGTGTCCCAGCCACTGCTTCGAATGCCTCCAGTTCCTGTTTGCGGGTTTAGCAATGACCACAATGCATTTCGCTCTTGTGCGTCATCAGGCGGTCTCTGCTACCCGGACTGTCATGCACTAAATATCGCTGTCATTGTTTTGATTGGCTGATACTCGATCTCTCTCCAGCATCACCATTCCTTTTTATTTTCAGCTGACACTGAGTAACAATTTTTCTTTTGTCAAATAGAATCGATCTTTGTGTAATCCATTTAAACTATTTCTTATAATAGAACTTTGCTGCAAATCTTCCGGGTATGTTCCCATTACCCGCATCGGCCATACAGCATTTATTAAAAATCATAATTATTACACATAGTTATTAAACATACATATATCTCAAATCACCAAATAAACTCATTCTTAAAATCTTTATTATTATTTTATATTATTTAAAATTGTATATTTTGTATTTATTCCTTTACGTGCTAATTAAGCTCATAGCGCCATCTAGTGGGCATATATAGGGACATTTTTATATTATTATTTTATTCTATGAACTGGAGTGATTTACCACTATTCCAATAGGACAACCTTTTTGTTTGTAAAAACATATTACATAAAAATTCTTCGACTAAAATTATATAAATATTAATATCATTAAAAGTTAATTGCTAAAATATTAATATTAAAATTGAATATTAAAATTGCAAGGGATATTATTTATTAATATTAATTGTAATATTTTATTTAAAACTATATAATACTTCAAAAGTTGTTAAGAAAGCAATTGAGATCTATATCTGCATTTAACCCCATAGGTTTTAATGTTTTCAGTCTATCTATCCATACGGTTTCATTCTGCGATATCATTTTTCTCATATCTGAGCCTCTCCAATGGTTAAATATTTTGTCTATTCCACAAAACCAAAGGAGAGAAGGATCCTGGTTGTGGTGTGTTCTAAAATGATTGGATAGACTGTGCTTTTTAAAACCTTTCCTAATGTTATCGACATGTTCTCCTATTCTTATTGCTAAGGTGCGAGTAGTGCGTCCAATGTATTTTAGCCCACAGGGGCAAATACACATATAAGTAACAAATCTAGTATCACAAGTGATAAATTGTTTGATCTCAAACTCTCGATTATCTGAAGAAAAAAACTTGTGCTCAATCCTTTTCTTATATATTTGCTCGTCTTGCAGGCTTTGCATCTTCTGCACCTGTAAAAGCCATTTTTTGCAAAGAACATCTGTTGTCTTTTAGGTGGATCCGGTACATTTTTTGATAAAATATTGCGTAATCTCGGGGCCCTTTTGTAGATAAATTTCGGATTTTTTGGGAGGAGTGTTTTCAATGTATCATCTCTTAGAAGAATGTGCCAGTTTTTCTTTATACAATGTTCAACTTCTTTATATTGTGTGTTAAACCCCGTAATAAAAGCCAATTCAAACATAGAATTTTCTTTTTTCTTCTTCTTTTTATTCCTTAGGAGGTCTTCTCTCTTCACTTCGGATATTTTCCTTTGGGCATTTTTAAAATCTTTTTCTTTATATCCTTTTTCTTTAAATCTTTCTATTAATTTGTCTGTCTGTGTATTGTAGTCTTTCAGATCCGTACAATTCTTTCTTATCCGGGTGAATTGTCCTTTTGGTATTGCTTGTATCCACGCCGGATGGTGGCAGCTTCTTTTAGAAATGTAACCGTTTGTATCTACCTTTTTGAAGAAAGTTCTTATATTTAAAGTGCCGTTGTGCTTGTAAATCTCCAGGTCTAAAAATTGTACTGTATTTTTATCCATGTTTCCTGTGAATTTTATCTGGTATTTATTTTTATTCATCTTTTTAAAGAATTGTTTAAGGGATTCTTGGGATCCTTCCCACACAACCAAGACATCATCCAGATACCGACGGTAATATTTCAGCTGTTGTGGGAATTTTGAATAAATTTCTTCCTCTTCCCATTTGGCCAAAAATATATTCGCTACGCTGGGAGCATAGCGTGCTCCCATGGCTACACCCTTTATTTGGTTGTAGTATTCATTCTTATACCAAAAATGGTGATTCGACATATTTAAGCCTTCCAATAAAAATTCTCTTTGAGGATCTTTTAAATTTGTATAGTTTTCTAAAGCCCATTTGGTTGCACTTAATGCGTCCTTCTGTTTGATGTTGGTATATAGTGATTCCACATCAATCGATGCCAGTATTGTGTGTTCGGTGATATTTATATTCTCTAGTGAAGTTATTGTTTCCTTGGTGTCCTTTAAAAAGGATCTTCCAATAGCAGCTATAGGCTGTAAAAATGTGTCCAAATATTCACCAATCCTGGCGTATAAAGACTCTATGCCACTATTTATTGGTCTTCCCGGTGGCTGTTGTAAATTTTTATGAATCTTCGGGATTTGGTATATCACCGGCATACGTGGGGCTTTTATATTCAAGTATTTCCCTTCTTTTTTGTTTAAGAGGCCCTTTTTTATCCCTTTATTAATCCACTGTATCATTTTCGCTTTCAATTTATTAGTTGGATTTCCAGATAGTTTTAGGTACGTTTCTTGGTCGTTTACAATACGATCTAATTCTTTTATATAATCTTCTTTTTTTAAGGATCACCAAACCACCTCCTTTATCGGCTGTTCTAATAATAATATGTTTCCTTTTTTCCAGACTTCTAATGTTTTCCCAGACTTCTTTTGTGTTTTTTGTTGGTTTTCTTTTCAACATTTGTACTTCTTTTTGAACAATATTCCTGAAAACTTGGATATATTGATATGTACTGGATTTGGGGTTAAATACTGATTTGTTTTGAAGTTGGGTGTGTTGATATTCTGATTCTTCTTCTTTTCCTATCCCTTTCCTTTGTTGTTCTGCAAAAAATTTCTTTTTTTTAAATAAGTTTTTATTGGGTTTTCAGAAAAGAAAGGGTAAATACAAACATTATAATGAAATACGTCATATCCATGTGCAAAACAGCAGATAACTCTGGACGTGAAACTCACATCCACAAACTTACATACTTCTACTTGAGTAATTACCAGTACATTGCATTACAACAACAGATCAATGAGCAAATGAAATCACTGGAATATGCCTTGTGTAATTTAGACCGCTGTGGCTTTCTAGCCCGGTCAGAACCCACGCGGCCCCCAATTGGGATCACCATGTGCCGCGTAGGACCGGCCAGGCCCAGGCCCTGTATAAAGAAGGGTAACAACACAAAGAGGGGACAAAGAAGGGTAGGAAAGACACTTTATGAAAACAGGTGAGGTGGTAGAGCATCAAATAGGTCACCTAGGAAGCTCTATATGCTTCCCACAACTGCCATCTGGTTTTGAAACTATGAAACGTCAGATTGGAACTTGACAGAATGCTTTCATATTCATGAGATTCGTCCACAATTTGAACGACCTCACGAAGGGAAGGTGAGACATTGCTCTTCCAGTTGCGAGCGATGACTAGCCTTGCTGCATATAGAATATGCTGTACGACAACTCTACACATCGGTGGGTACCAATCCAGCCCGATACCCAAGAGTGCCAGCTCAGGATTCAATTTGTTTAGGATACCTGTGACCTCCGCTATCAGCCTATGTACCGATGACCAGTAACTCCTCAGTGACTTGCATGTCCAGAACATATGGAAGAGCGTCCCTACATGTCCGCAATCTCGCCAACACATGTTAGAGTAAGAGCGATGGAACTTTGCAACAATGTACGGGGTTCTATACCATCTCAAGTGAATTTTCATCGCTCCCTCTCTAAAGTTAGCACACCTAGTCAATGAGTAGTTTAATCTAAAAGCCTTCAGCCATTGTGCGTCAGTGAATGTCCTATTTAGGTCCCTTTCCCATTTCAGTTGGTGATATGATTTGGTAAAGTGCATACGGTCCTGCATGGCACTGTAAAATACACCAATGCCATGTTTGGAAGAGGGAGCAGTGAAACAGTACTCGAAGACTTGTCTGGGGAAACAAATATATGTGTTGGGTAAAGATTGAGCGATGTGTAAGATACGTTTATAAGTCAGGAATTCTGTCTTAAAGTCCGGGAACTTGGCACAAAGGTCCGAGAACGGGATGTAAACGGATTGAGGGTTTAAGTCTGAGAGTAAAGATAAGCCATATTTAGCCCAGTGAGTCACATGCAAGTCAGGTGATAGTGCCTGTAGTGTGGACAGTGGAATGGGCATACGGCGGGTGTCAGAGGAGTCAGAAGCATTCTCCCAAAAATATTTCCAGGCCAGTAGTGTAGCGGAAATGGTAGGATGGGGATCCAATGGTCGTTTACTAGATAGATTCGCGGCCAGCACTAGGTCAGCCAATTGTACTTGTGGAGTACTAAACTGCTCCAGGGAGCACCACAATGGCAGGTTGTGAGTTGAGAACCAGGATTTAGACTGTGCCAGAATGGCCGCCATGTGATAGGCTCTCACATCTGGGACCCCCAATCCTCCCACCCGGACATGTTTGGTCAATGTCTTATGGGACGTCCTGGGCCTCTTATCCAACCATAAGAAACTTCTAACAATGGATTGCAGTGCCTTGTAGAAAGCAATTGGAGCTATGATAGGGAGGGCCCTAAACACATACAGGATTTTCGGTAAAATCAACATTTTAAATGCCGCGTTCCTCCCTGACCAGGAAAGGAAGAATTTCCTCAATCTCAGTAGATCCTGTGTCGTGGTGTGTAGCAGGGGGGAAAAATTGGTCTTATAGAGAGTGTCCGGTGAGCTAGTCAATTTAATGCCCAAATAGTCCAATGAGTCCCTTTGCCACTGATAATGTACTACTTGTTGGATTCGTGTCTGCATACTGTGTCCCACATGTATCCCTAGGAGATTGGATTTAAGTTCATTGACCTTGTAGTAAGAGACTGATTGGAACTCTCCCAGAATGTCCTGAACATGCAGTAGGGACTTCTCGGGATCTGTGCAGGCCAATATGACATCATCTGCGAATAGTGAGATAACATGAGGGGGGGAGTCTGCCAGTTTAACACCCGTGACACCTGGGTGGGATCTCATCCTCTCCGCCAAGGGTTCCATGAGCATGGCAAAAATCAGGGGCGACAATGGACACCCCTGACGAGTGCCATTGGTAATATGAAAACTTTCCGAGAATAAACCCTCCGTAAAGACCCTAGCAGATGGGACTGAGTATAAGGCCATAATGGCCTGGACAATCTCCCCCTCAAAGCCGAACTTCTCCAATACCTGCCGCAGGTATCCCCAATGTATCCGGTCAAATGCCTTTTCGGCGTCTAGCGACAGGAGCACCGTGGGGATCCCGCGAGCAGCTACATGATGAATAAGGCCCACCAACCGTCTAGTGGCATCCGTGGCCTGCCTTCCGGCCACAAACCCCACCTGATCTGGTTTGATGAGATCTGGGAGGCACTGGGAAATACGGTTGGCAATGATCCTAGCATACACCTTTAAATCTACATTTAGTAATGAGATGGGTCGGAAATTTTGCGGCTTATTAGGTTCCTTACCGGGTTTTGGCAGTGTGACCACCGTGGCCTCCAACATTTCGGCCGGAAAGGTAGCCGTAGTCAAGGCCTGATGAAACACCCTGCCAAGGCAAGGGACCAAGATGTCCAGAAATGCGGCATAATATTCGGAGGAGAAGCCGTCCGGTCCCGGAGACTTTCCTTTCGGTAAAGATCTGATAACTTTGACTATTTCTTGATTAGTGATAGGGGCATTCAACTGCGATAATTGAGAGGGGCTTAGGCTCGGGAGGGAGATAGAAGACAAAAAGTTTTGGATGTCCGATGATGATGGTTGCGGCGTCGAATCATCTAAATGTAGGTTATAAAGTGAACCATAATACTGGCTAAAGGCGTCTGCTATGTCCTTCGGGTTGGAGAGCCGCTCTCCCGTGGCATGATGTAGTAAGTACTGAATTTTTTGTTTCGATATTTTATCTTTCAATTGAGCCGCCAACAGCCGACCCGCTTTATTGCCATGGGAATAGTGGGAGGCCTTGAGCTTACGAAGAGCTCTGGAGTGCTGACCAACCAGAAGGACCCTCAGTTCTGCCTGAAGTTTGGAAAGCTTGTCCGCGTTAGCCGCAGTTGGAGTACATTTATTAAGTTGCTCTATTCGTTTAATGGATTGAAGGATAGAGTCCAATTGTTGTCTTCTACGCCTCCGTTCCCTCGCCCCCTCTGACATCAATAAACCTCGCATAAATGCCTTATGGGCATTCCACATTGCGAAAGGACATTTAACGGAGCCATCATTAATATCAAAAAATTCAATGAGTTTAGAACACATAGTCCTCCGGACCTCTGATTTGCCAAGTAGGCTGGCATCAAATCGCCACCTGTTGGCCCTTGTGGTAAAGGGCACGTCCCCGATTTGAATAATAACAGGGGCGTGGTCCGACCACGTTATGGAACCAACAGACGCGCGAGTGACCCGCTGCAACAAAAATTTGTTTGTGAGAAAGAGATCAATCCGCGAGTAAGAATGATGGGTTTTGGAATAGAAGGAATAGTCTCTCTCTGACGAATTGTGGCAACGCCACACATCATAAAGTTCCGTTGCAGATAGAAAATTGGCCAGGTCGGCACGATGGAAGCGTCTAGGGTAGTTCAGTGAAACATCCAGTTGGAAATTGGGGACAGCATTAAAGTCACCACAGAGAATGACATGGCCCTGAATAAGAGGTTGAATTTGTTTCCAAAGCCTTTTCAAGAAAGGGATTTGACCCGTATTGGGGGCGTATACCGCCACTATGGTGTAGGTGGCTTTGTTGATGTTGCATGAAAGAACCAAGAAGCGACCTTCTGGATCTGCAAATTGAGACAGCTCGCTGAAGTCCAGGGAGTCCCTAACCAATACAGCCACTCCGCACTTTTTCTTAGGGCCGTTAGCATAATACACTTGGGGGTAGTCTTTGGATGAGATTTGTGGGTGGTTGCCAGCCATAAAATGGGTCTCCTGGATGACCGCCAGTTCACATTTCAAGGTCTTAAGTAGTGTTGAGCGAACACGGACTGTATTATTCGTGTTCGTACCGAATAATTGGATTTTTTGTACCCGAACACGGACACGGACACTTTACTGTATGTTCGGGTAAAAATCCGTGTTCGGTCGTTTTATTTCCGGGTTTTGCATGCTTTGGCGCTCTTTTCATGGCGGGCTTTCAACAGCCAATCAACAATCGTTTAACTGGTGTGCCTTAAGCCATCCCAGCCATGCCTGCAAATGTCTCAGTAGCTGTGATTGGCCGTCTGAAGCATGTGACCAAGTCTTTATAAGTTCGAGGCAGCCGCAGCGGCGTCATTATGCTGCTTAGA